>NW_026042384.1:300000-535995 GCF_023856365.1 Brienomyrus brachyistius | reverse complement strand
ATCCAGGAGTCCAGGTGCGGGTTCACACGGTGTAGTCGGCTCGGTATCAGCTCGAAAAAGAGAAGATGGAGAAGAGTTATTGCCCTACACCTAACCGGCAGGACTAAAGCAACTATGACAGCCTGCCTAAAAGAGTGACCTGGAAGGAAGCACAGGCATGAGGGTTTACAGAGGTTTTGGCGTCAAGCCACCTCCCATCCACAGCTTAAGTGATCGGCGAGAGTGGCAGGACGACAGCACCAATCCCCCCTTTCCCCTTCAATCTCAAATAACTATGAACCTCCAGATTTCCCATTCACCTTAGAAAAGAAGATTTAACTATCCAAAAGACTGGCGAAAGAGGTACATCTTAAGCCTTGACTTAAAAGCAGAGATTGTGTCTGAGTTCCGAACACTAATAGGAAGTTTATTCCATAGCTGTGGTGCTTTATGAGCAAATGCTCTTCCCCCAAAGGTAATGTTCTTTATTCTGGGTACGGATAGAATACCTCCATCTCGTCATCTAAGTGTATGATTCGGAACGCAAATGAGGTCACTCACATACTGCGGTGCAAGACCATTTACAGCTTTATAGGTTAAGAGCAGTGTTTTGTAGTCAACACGAAATCTAACTGGCAGCCAGTGCAGTGAAGATAAAATTGGGGTAATATGATTATATGTTTTAGTTTAACTATTGCTAGTAGCGGTTCAATCAATGCTGGGAGCATCGCTGAATAATTTTGATGGAACAGGTTCTAGCATACAAGTAGATGAATTTGAAGATAAAATTAAGTACATCAGTTCTGACTGGTTAACCAATATTCAATATTCAAAATGTTCTGTTTAATTGAGCATATTTTTGGTCAAAAAGTTTCATAAAGTCGTCACTGGAAAATAACCAGTGGTCTGGTTATTAGTCAGCTTGGACACCATAGTAAATAGGAATCTAGGATTATTTTTGTTTATTTCAATTAGTTCTGATAGATACTAGATGATTTGGCGGCACTAAGAGCCTTTTTGTAGCTACCCATAGCCTCTTTCCATGCTAGTTCGAACACCACTAGTTTAGTATGATGCCACATTACATTCTGTAAGGACATAAAACTTATAGGTCCTGCAGGCCCCAACTCTGATCAGCCTGCATCAGTCTATTTCAGAGCTCCGCTGGCCCAGGCAAGACTGGACTCAACTCGTCAAACCACCCCTTTTAAGGAAGGCAAAGGCCTGCCGGCTCCTGAGAGACTGGATAGGAATAACTGGAGCAGCACAGAAAAAGCAAGACCTTTCACCCCCGGAGTGACCAGAGTTCCACAATCAATCCACAGCAACAACAGCTGTCAGCCTCCAGACACAGACACCTTTTCCACTATAAACAGGATAACTCAGCACACATAGATGTTAGGGACAAATACACGCATGTTTGGTCTCGTTTGAATAGGCATGAGACGAGGAGTATTATACTCTCAGATTTAAGGCAGTATAGCTTTTCCTAAGAGAAATACAGAAACTTCGGCTCAACCCACCAAACTGAGAGAGATTCTCTCATGGTAGAACAAGGGAATTACAACCACCCCCTAAAGTGATCTGATTGGCTGGGGACTTGAGAACCAAGGTCAGCAATGCCCCTAAAATTAACCATTGACCGAAATTAGTCAGTCTTCAGAAACATGCCATCACCTGGTCTGGATACTTAAGGAAGGGCTTCAGAAGTAGTCGGGGAGTCACTCTGTAATCAGAGCTCCCGCAGAGAACTGGGTGAAAGTCTATCTGTAGTCAGATACTTTCCACAGAACTTTGTTCACTCTCAGCTGAGGAATGTGAATACATGATATGAAGACAACTGGATCACAACTGGATCACGGGGGAATCATAAGCAGGGAAGAACACACAGGCAAACAGCAGCAGCAACATTAAAGGCAGGACTGAGAAGCACATTTATACAAGGCTAAGCAGGGAGCAAACTAGAGGCACCTGAAATGAGTAACACAAGGGCAGGAAGGAGAGGTAAAACAAACGCGGAACAGGCATGGCACGTTATACCACACTAGGGAGGAAACGGGAGGTTCAGGAGGGCAGGGTGTGGCAGGGATCCGTTTCAAAATTTAATTTTGGCTTGTACAAACCTTGGTAAAAGCTGCAAAAGATCGATCAACCACTTTCTGAGCTATTGTCTTAACAAACAAAGCATCTGTTGGGGTGGCGGTGTCTGGGGAATACCATGTGTAATACACCTTGTGAAGATTTATATGTAAAACAAAATATTTTTTGATTCTATCACACATATAGAAATTATCCATCCATCCATTTTCCAAACCGCTTATCCTATTGGGTCGCGGGGGGTCCGGAGCCTATCCCAGAATCAATGGGCACGAGGCAGGGAACAACCCAGGATGGGGGGCCAGCCCATCGCAGGGCACACTCACACACCATCCACTCACACACACACACCTACGGGCAATTCAGCAACTCCAATTAGCCCCAGCATGTTTTTGGACTGTGGGGGGAAACCGGAGTACCCAGAGGAAACCCCACAACGACATGGGGAGAACATGCAAACTCCACACACATGTGACCCAGGCGGAGACACGAACCCGGGTCCCAGAGGTGTGAGGCGACAGTGCTAACCACTGCACCACCATGCCGCCCCTTATAGAAATTATTCTAGGTTTAAATAGTAATTTAGCTGAGTAACTAGGCTGAAATTCTAGATAGTTGCAATTTTAAGAATTATTACTATTATTCACAGCTTTTAAGCATGCAGTTGGATGACGGATGGATGGATATTCAGCCACCAGAAATGCCAATTGTTGTTAAGAGGATCAAAGTCTGCAAAGTAGTATGCAGGGTTTAAGGCCAGAACACAGCATACTCTCCGACAGAAAGCATAAAGTTCACTGGGGGAATTTCTGTGGCCACTGCCTGAACAGCATGTGTGGAGAATGTTTATGAGGGTCGAGCCATGCAGAGCTGCTGGCCCTGGCATGTAATGATGAATCACAAATCAGTTAAAAATCGGTGCAAATGCATGAAGATTTAAACCGGCTGATGTGGAAAATGAATCACTATTGTAGGAGTACTTCACAGTACTTTAACAGAAAAACTGGTGTAATATTACATTTGATTTCACAATGTGAGTTTGACGTCAGATGTCACTGCGTATCACGTCGACATCGTACGTCAGTTTTTGGTTTTGAGCGAACGCGAGATGATGAATGAATTTGAAACTGAGGACGGCACAGTGGTTAGTGCTGGCTTCGGTCCAGGGCCCTTTCTGTGTGGAGTTCGCATGCTCTCCCCGTTTTCGCCGGGGACTCCAGGTTCCTCCCACGGTCCAAAAGCATGCAGGATAGGTTGACTGGTGAGTCTAAATTGGCCCTGTAGTTGTGTGAGTGTGTGCGACCTGCGGTGTGTAGGTGACTGCCTGGGCTTGGTTCCTGTCTGCGCCCCTTGTTCCCGGGATAGGCTCCGGTCTCCCCCGCGATCTCAGTTGGGATTAAGTGGTTTCAGAAAATGGATGGATGGACGCACCGCCCGATCTTCAATTGGCGGTGTGGCAGCATATTAGCTTTCCGGTAATCACAAACGAGGAGGAAACAGCGAGAAAAGCACAGACAAGACATAAACTGCATGCAAACATTGTAATAGACTGATAACATACACAAACAGGTCCACTGGCACCACCGTGAGCTGAGTGAAGATTATTAAAAGGGCAAAGCACGCTAAAAAGCTGCACATGCAAACCTTAGCTTATTTATTTGATTTATTTTTTTTTATTTACTTATTTTGATTTGGGATTTTTTTCAACAGTATTTTATTCAAATTCAGTTGCACTGTTCACAACAGTGTCAACAGTTCAGAAAGATAAATATAAGAATATTTTTGAATATATTTGTCTGCAGCTCATTCTGCAAAAAATGAGAAAATTGTATCGTGAACTCAGAATCGTGAATCGTATCAAATGGTGAGTTGAATGTATCGTTACATCCCTAGTTCTTACAGTAGTACTATGGTATGGTGGAGCCACATGACAGGAAGGCAGTACATTGCGAAGTCTGTTAAGAACATCATTCGCACTGAACTGCCCTCCATTGACCAGCTGTACTTTAACTGCCACAGTAACAAGGTTCAGTCTATAATCCAGGACTCTGACCACCATCCACAAACACTGACTAGCAGATTCATGAACAGCTTCATTCGCCAAACAATTCAAACCTGCAGCTTTTGCATCCCCTGTAACAGTCATTTCCACGGCAGCTGCACTGTACAGCTGTTACTGCACTTTATCCACCACTGACCACGTATCATCCAGTTTTGTCCTGCTTTGTATCGCACTGTTTCTGCACCATGTTGTCTTGTACTCCCTTGTGTTGTTATGCACCATCTGTGTTGTTCTGAGCAGTGCCATGATGCAATATTACAAAAAGATCTTGAGGAAATGCAGAGTTCTGGAGGAGATTCTCACAGATCATGGCATGTGTTTATACTGAAGAAACTGTACAAATTGCTAGACATAAAACACAGGACTGGCAACTGTGGTACGTTTTAACACCTTGATAAAAAACTTAAAATCCATAGTAAGTAGGACAACCTCATAGAACCTTTACTAGTCATTGTTCAGAAGATTAACACGGATTAAAAACCATTACTATGAAAGCACGCTAATCAGTTAAGTTGATTATGTGGAGAGAGAGAAAAAAAACTGTCTTTGAAAAAGATCAACCATAGAACGAAGCTGCAGCATTGACACCCCCTAGTGGTGATTTGAAGATAGTTCTGTCTGTAGCAGCTAAGCAGTAGATTTGGCGTCAGGTGCCATGACAAACTCAGTGCTGCTCGGTTTGAACGGCAGAAGCACAAAAATAAAGGGGGCATCTACTGCACGCCCCCCACCCTTGAAAATGGTACAAATTATCATGCAACAGTTTTCTTAAGTAAGTCTTTTTGGGCGTCTGCAGAAACCTCCACGATGCGATTGCCCTGATTAAGAAGTGCGCAGCGGATACAATTTGGGATGCATCGTTCATCCGATTTATTAATATATAATTATTAGTATGTCTATATTATTTTAGAAACGTTACTTGACGAATATTTTTCATTGAGATTGATTCCCCGTTTAAAATTTTGGTGACACTTCATATTTTTTAAGAGAGACAGACAATTTGACGCATGCAATTTGCAGAAATATGTTGTGCCGCTATAAAGTACACAGGCAGCATGACAAACATAAGTACTCACTGAAGCCACGACATACGCCCGGCTGGCCCCAGCGGTACCCCTAAGAAGAAGGCTTTTTTCACAACCCACGACCATCACGAGGGCAAAAAAAACTGAATAGCCTAGAATTTAGTTAATTACAAGGCACATATTTATTGGAGCAAGAGCTCTAACATAAAACTACCTTGTAATTATAAAGTATTATGGCTGTGAACAATGTACAAACAGGCACAGAAAGTAAAATACTCCAAAAATGCAAAGAACCTAAATATTTTTGTTTCCACCGATTCACTCTTGATGTGTTAGGAGTCACAGTTCAGTAGCCTATTCTTCAGTATCTGCATTTAAGACCACCAACTGCTCTTTCTCCTCCTTCGCTCGTCGGCTCAGAGTATTGGACTTGGTAAGTAATGTTGCCCTTTTGGTTCCAGCAGCACTCTCTGCTTCCTCTGCCATGTGCTCAGCATCCTTTTGTAAACTCTCACATACACTTTCCAGTGAGACTCTCTTCCTCTTGAGTTCCTCAAGTTTTCTTTTTTGCTTTTCGCTCATCTTTCACCTTTGGTCAGAGGCGCTTTGGTTGCTCCCCCACACACTCTGACATGGTCGCATATAAGCCTCTGTGCAACAACTGTTTCCTCTGATAAGTTGCAGGTCTCCACCTCTATTCGTTCCACTTCGGCTTGCCCATAGGACAGCAGCAGCAAGTTCTTGCAGAACATCCAGAGGTCAGGATAAGGCCCACTAACTTTTTGATGTAAAAAGACATCAACTTTGGATGGTGCTGAAGGAATGAAGGATATAAAATCCAAGCCTTTTGCCTCATTGTGCAGGTGATTATCAGACTGCTGGGATATTGCATCACCTGTAATTACATTAATTACAGTAGATTAGATGCAGATCAACAATGTCAATACACAGAATCACATGTAGAATAGGAAAGTGATTTATAACCCAATTTTCCTATGATACCATAAATGTGCAATCATTTTAATTTAATCTTGAGATATCTCTAGGCTCATCAAAGAAAATATAACTGGGCTGATGCTTCTTTTCAAACACCAAGAGTCGGTCTTCTAAATACTGCTAAAATCTACGTGTTAACACTATTCAGTTCAGGGACGGATTATGGGTTGTGTGGGCCCCTGGGTAAAACGTTCGCGAGGCCCCCCCCCACCACCACCACCTGCACCACCACCACAACCACCACAAGTCAAGGGCCCTTGGCAGCCAAACACCCTCCCTATAGGGTCAGGGGACCTTGTAGGCAGAGGATCAAAGAATGTAGGCCCTCTAAAATAGACAAACGAAAATACATTGCTGATAAGCGTTGCAAATTGTTTTGGGCTTGGGGCCCACGGGCCCCCTGCACCCCAAGGGCCCCTGGGCAGCGGCCCCGCTAACCCGGTTTGTAATCCGTCCCTGATTCAGTTAGATGTGAAAAAAGAAAAGCATAATTTAAAAATAATATTCTGAACTATCCTATTCTTATCCTATGATTTACCAGCAGATATCCTGCCTGCCAACCGATTCTCCTGCGCAAACTTCTGCATGAGATTTCTCCTTTTCTGCTGGCAGTTATCTGGCTGGTGTGCATTTTGTTTGGGTCCAAGCACGTCATCTCATGTACAATCGAGTACTTCAGAGGGCATTTATCCAAGGCCTTTTTGCACATTTTTGAGAGCACAATCTGGCAATTTTTTTTAATCTGAAGGACACCAAGGTCACTTCCACTGCCTTTGGCTCCTGACTGTCTCTGACAAAAAGATGGTTTGTCAAATTTCCAGAATCTTTCTGCACACTCAGCCCAAGGTTAACACTACCTCAGCTGTACATATCAAACCAGCTCAAACTCCATGTTATTCACATATTTTTTACTTCACAATTGTTTGATACATTTGTATGTAAAGATACCAGTGAATTCACAGAAGTCCCACCTTGATGACAGCCATTCCTATATCCACCTCCTTTGGACTGAGCCAGAGTTTTTGCCTGTACAACAGCTGTACATGTTGCTACACAACACTTAAACATTCTATTTCCTCAATGAACTATTTTTTTTGCAGCAAAAGCCATGAAGCAGCAATAAAATCTTTAAAATATGCTTACCAATAAATATGGTTCTCCCATTTAAACACATGTAAAGATAAACCATGGATATTTAAAAATCATGGGTTCGTTAATGAGTTTAAATGTTATTGAATGGCTTACCTTAAACTTCTCCAGTAAGTCTTCAGCGGTGGAGTGGCTCATGTACTGTGATCCCAGAACCAGGACTGCACTCGAGAGCCATTCTCATAATTCACCCAATACCTGACATGCACATCCAGTTGTTTTCTTTTGATGGTCCTGTTCATACTTACGTCAAACATGACAACGAAGCTCCCTTTTAATATATGGAGCGAGTCCAAATCGCGCAAGAAAAGCGGTTTTATCTTTACCACAAGTGACCCTGCGAGTCAGGGAACATCACCCTGGAGACGGTGTGAATGTCATCATTGGACGTATAGGAGTGATGTCGGCAAACCGTTTGCAAAGCCCATAGCACTTCTGCTTTCAGTGTGGGTTGAGGAGGATGTACTGAAGGCATTATTTGTCATGGGATCCGGAGACACTGCCAAAACGGGTGTAGGCCTATCTTTAGAGGTTGTACTTATCTCCACTGAATAAACATAAATCTGGGCTTATTCTATACTGAACAAAAATATAAACGCAACACTCTTGTTTCTGCTCCCATTTTTCATGAGATGGACTTAAAGACCTACAATTCATTCCAGATACACAATATTACCATTTCTCTCAAACATTTCTCACAAATCAGTCTAAATGTGTGATAGTGAGCACTTCTGCTTTGCTGAGATAATCCATCCCACCTCACAGGTGTGCCACATCAAGATGCTGATCTGACATCATGGGTAGTGCACAGGTGTACCTTATACTGCCCACAATAAAAGGCCACCCTGGAATGTGCAGTTTTTTGCTTTATTGGGGGTCTGGGGACTCAGAACCGGTCAGTATCTGGTGTGACCACCATTTGCCTCATGCAATGCAACACATCTTCTTCGCATAGAGTTTATCAGATTGTCAATTGTGGCCTGTGGAATGTTGGTCCACTCCTCTTCAATGGCTGTGCGAAGTTGTTGGATATTAGTGGGAACTGGTACACGCTGTCGTATACGCCGGTCAAGCACATCCCAAACAAGAGCAGCTGACCTGAGAAATAAGAAATAAGCTAAGCTGGAAACCTGGACCCTCCGACCAAGAATGCGTGAAGTACCCTCAGAAGGTCTACTAGAAGATGTACGTAGAAGACTACTACAGATCAGCTGATCTACACCACAGCAACAGTGATCCTTGAGCTGGAGCCGGACCGTCTTTGAAGACTCCGTAAATCTCCGTATAATAATATATATCTACGGGAACGAGAAAGGAGAAAGCAGAGAACAAGAACAAGATTTGTAAATGTAAGATTTGAAGGACCCCCGGCATGAAAAATAGAATAGTTCTCGTCATTAGTGAACATGTGTCTCGTCATTGTGTATCATGGACAGTAAGAGGGGGATCAATAGAGTGTTGTTATTATAACGTCTAAAAAGTCTGTCGATAAATCAATAAGAAAATAAATGAAGTCGTTTTCGCGAACACGCGAACAGGGGCCGGACCGACTGTAGGGGGCGTGGCCAGAGACAGCCATAGCTGTCAAGTCTCCCGTTTTGGCCGGGAAACTACCGTATTTTACTTCTCTTTCCCGCCGTCCTCCCGTATTAGTATTTTCCCGTAAATCTCCCTTATATTATATAGTTGCTGGATAGTGTAGTGGTAAGATCGCCGCCTTTCACACGGGAGACCGGGGTTCGAATCCCGGTTGTGGCCAAAAATATATTTTATATATTTTATATATTTATATTTATATTATATTTTATATAATTTATATTATTTTATATTTCCTGTCTTAAAATGTAAGGGATACTGGAGCCTCCCGTTTTGGCCGGGAAACTACCGTATTTTACTTCTCTTTCCCGCCGTCCTCCCGTATTAGTATTTTCCCGTAAATCTCCCTTATATTATATAGTTGCTGGATAGTGTAGTGGTAAGATCGCCGCCTTTCACACGGGAGACCGGGGTTCGAATCCCGGTTGTGGCCAAAAATATATTTTATATATTTTATATATTTATATTTATATTTATATTATATTTTATATAATTTATATTATTTTATATTTCCTGTCTTAAAATGTAAGGGATACTGGAGCCTCCCGTTTTGGCCGGGAAAACCGGGTTCGAATCCCGGTTGTGGCCAAAAATATATTTTATATATTTTATATATTTATATTTATATTTAAAAGCCTGAGGCGACAGTGGCAAGGAAACTCCCTCTAGCAGGAAGAAACCTTGAGTGGAACCTAGACTCAGAAGGGGACCCCATCCTCCTCTGGGCGACCAAGGAGCATGAAACTGCATTTACATTGACATTCATTAGAGTTCATATAGTTATAAAGTCCCAGTTGGTTTCATGTAGTTATATCCAGGAGTCCAGGTGCGGGTTCACACGGTGTAGTCGGCTCGGTATCAGCTCGAAAAAGAGAAGATGGAGAAGAGTTATTGCCCTACACCTAACCGGCAGGACTAAAGCAACTATGACAGCCTGCCTAAAAGAGTGACCTGGAAGGAAGCACAGGCATGAGGGTTTACAGAGGTTTTGGCGTCAAGCCACCTCCCATCCACAGCTTAAGTGATCGGCGAGAGTGGCAGGACGACAGCACCAATCCCCCCTTTCCCCTTCAATCTCAAATAACTATGAACCTCCAGATTTCCCATTCACCTTAGAAAAGAAGATTTAACTATCCAAAAGACTGGCGAAAGAGGTACATCTTAAGCCTTGACTTAAAAGCAGAGATTGTGTCTGAGTTCCGAACACTAATAGGAAGTTTATTCCATAGCTGTGGTGCTTTATGAGCAAATGCTCTTCCCCCAAAGGTAATGTTCTTTATTCTGGGTACGGATAGAATACCTCCATCTCGTCATCTAAGTGTATGATTCGGAACGCAAATGAGGTCACTCACATACTGCGGTGCAAGACCATTTACAGCTTTATAGGTTAAGAGCAGTGTTTTGTAGTCAACACGAAATCTAACTGGCAGCCAGTGCAGTGAAGATAAAATTGGGGTAATATGATTATATGTTTTAGTTTAACTATTGCTAGTAGCGGTTCAATCAATGCTGGGAGCATCGCTGAATAATTTTGATGGAACAGGTTCTAGCATACAAGTAGATGAATTTGAAGATAAAATTAAGTACATCAGTTCTGACTGGTTAACCAATATTCAATATTCAAAATGTTCTGTTTAATTGAGCATATTTTTGGTCAAAAAGTTTCATAAAGTCGTCACTGGAAAATAACCAGTGGTCTGGTTATTAGTCAGCTTGGACACCATAGTAAATAGGAATCTAGGATTATTTTTGTTTATTTCAATTAGTTCTGATAGATACTAGATGATTTGGCGGCACTAAGAGCCTTTTTGTAGCTACCCATAGCCTCTTTCCATGCTAGTTCGAACACCACTAGTTTAGTATGATGCCACTTACATTCTGTAAGGACATAAAACTTATAGGTCCTGCAGGCCCCAACTCTGATCAGCCTGCATCAGTCTATTTCAGAGCTCCGCTGGCCCAGGCAAGACTGGACTCAACTCGTCAAACCACCCCTTTTAAGGAAGGCAAAGGCCTGCCGGCTCCTGAGAGACTGGATAGGAATAACTGGAGCAGCACAGAAAAAGCAAGACCTTTCACCCCCGGAGTGACCAGAGTTCCACAATCAATCCACAGCAACAACAGCTGTCAGCCTCCAGACACAGACACCTTTTCCACTATAAACAGGATAACTCAGCACACATAGATGTTAGGGACAAATACACGCATGTTTGGTCTCGTTTGAATAGGCATGAGACGAGGAGTATTATACTCTCAGATTTAAGGCAGTATAGCTTTTCCTAAGAGAAATACAGAAACTTCGGCTCAACCCACCAAACTGAGAGAGATTCTCTCATGGTAGAACAAGGGAATTACAACCACCCCCTAAAGTGATCTGATTGGCTGGGGACTTGAGAACCAAGGTCAGCAATGCCCCTAAAATTAACCATTGACCGAAATTAGTCAGTCTTCAGAAACATGCCATCACCTGGTCTGGATACTTAAGGAAGGGCTTCAGAAGTAGTCGGGGAGTCACTCTGTAATCAGAGCTCCCGCAGAGAACTGGGTGAAAGTCTATCTGTAGTCAGATACTTTCCACAGAACTTTGTTCACTCTCAGCTGAGGAATGTGAATACATGATATGAAGACAACTGGATCACAACTGGATCACGGGGGAATCATAAGCAGGGAAGAACACACAGGCAAACAGCAGCAGCAACATTAAAGGCAGGACTGAGAAGCACATTTATACAAGGCTAAGCAGGGAGCAAACTAGAGGCACCTGAAATGAGTAACACAAGGGCAGGAAGGAGAGGTAAAACAAACGCGGAACAGGCATGGCACGTTATACCACACTAGGGAGGAAACGGGAGGTTCAGGAGGGCAGGGTGTGGCAGGGATCCGTTTCAAAATTTAATTTTGGCTTGTACAAACCTTGGTAAAAGCTGCAAAAGATCGATCAACCACTTTCTGAGCTATTGTCTTAACAAACAAAGCATCTGTTGGGGTGGCGGTGTCTGGGGAATACCATGTGTTATACACCTTGTGAAGATTTATATGTAAAACAAAATATTTTTTGATTCTATCACACATATAGAAATTATCCATCCATCCATTTTCCAAACCGCTTATCCTATTGGGTCGCGGGGGGTCCGGAGCCTATCCCAGAATCAATGGGCACGAGGCAGGGAACAACCCAGGATGGGGGGCCAGCCCATCGCAGGGCACACTCACACACCATCCACTCACACACACACACACACCTACGGGCAATTCAGCAACTCCAATTAGCCCCAGCATGTTTTTGGACTGTGGGGGGAAACCGGAGTACCCAGAGGAAACCCCACAACGACATGGGGAGAACATGCAAACTCCACACACATGTGACCCAGGCGGAGACACGAACCCGGGTCCCAGAGGTGTGAGGCGACAGTGCTAACCACTGCACCACCATGCCGCCCCTTATAGAAATTATTCTAGGTTTAAATAGTAATTTAGCTGAGTAACTAGGCTGAAATTCTAGATAGTTGCAATTTTAAGAATTATTACTATTATTCACAGCTTTTAAGCATGCAGTTGGATGACGGATGGATGGATATTCAGCCACCAGAAATGCCAATTGTTGTTAAGAGGATCAAAGTCTGCAAAGTAGTATGCAGGGTTTAAGGCCAGAACACAGCATACTCTCCGACAGAAAGCATAAAGTTCACTGGGGGAATTTCTGTGGCCACTGCCTGAACAGCATGTGTGGAGAATGTTTATGAGGGTCGAGCCATGCAGAGCTGCTGGCCCTGGCATGTAATGATGAATCACAAATCAGTTAAAAATCGGTGCAAATGCATGAAGATTTAAACCGGCTGATGTGGAAAATGAATCACTATTGTAGGAGTACTTCACAGTACTTTAACAGAAAAACTGGTGTAATATTACATTTGATTTCACAATGTGAGTTTGACGTCAGATGTCACTGCGTATCACGTCGACATCGTACGTCAGTTTTTGGTTTTGAGCGAACGCGAGATGATGAATGAATTTGAAACTGAGGACGGCACAGTGGTTAGTGCTGGCTTCGGTCCAGGGCCCTTTCTGTGTGGAGTTCGCATGCTCTCCCCGTTTTCGCCGGGGACTCCAGGTTCCTCCCACGGTCCAAAAGCATGCAGGATAGGTTGACTGGTGAGTCTAAATTGGCCCTGTAGTTGTGTGAGTGTGTGCGACCTGCGGTGTGTAGGTGACTGCCTGGGCTTGGTTCCTGTCTGCGCCCCTTGTTCCCGGGATAGGCTCCGGTCTCCCCCGCGATCTCAGTTGGGATTAAGTGGTTTCAGAAAATGGATGGATGGACGCACCGCCCGATCTTCAATTGGCGGTGTGGCAGCATATTAGCTTTCCGGTAATCACAAACGAGGAGGAAACAGCGAGAAAAGCACAGACAAGACATAAACTGCATGCAAACATTGTAATAGACTGATAACATACACAAACAGGTCCACTGGCACCACCGTGAGCTGAGTGAAGATTATTAAAAGGGCAAAGCACGCTAAAAAGCTGCACATGCAAACCTTAGCTTATTTATTTGATTTATTTTTTTTTATTTACTTATTTTGATTTGGGATTTTTTTCAACAGTATTTTATTCAAATTCAGTTGCACTGTTCACAACAGTGTCAACAGTTCAGAAAGATAAATATAAGAATATTTTTGAATATATTTGTCTGCAGCTCATTCTGCAAAAAATTAGAAAATTGTATCGTGAACTCAGAATCGTGAATCGTATCAAATGGTGAGTTGAATGTATCGTTACATCCCTAGTTCTTACAGTAGTACTATGGTATGGTGGAGCCACATGACAGGAAGGCAGTACATTGCGAAGTCTGTTAAGAACATCATTCGCACTGAACTGCCCTCCATTGACCAGCTGTACTTTAACTGCCACAGTAACAAGGTTCAGTCTATAATCCAGGACTCTGACCACCATCCACAAACACTGACTAGCAGATTCATGAACAGCTTCATTCGCCAAACAATTCAAACCTGCAGCTTTTGCATCCCCTGTAACAGTCATTTCCACGGCAGCTGCACTGTACAGCTGTTACTGCACTTTATCCACCACTGACCACGTATCATCCAGTTTTGTCCTGCTTTGTATCGCACTGTTTCTGCACCATGTTGTCTTGTACTCCCTTGTGTTGTTATGCACCATCTGTGTTGTTCTGAGCAGTGCCATGATGCAATATTACAAAAAGATCTTGAGGAAATGCAGAGTTCTGGAGGAGATTCTCACAGATCATGGCATGTGTTTATACTGAAGAAACTGTACAAATTGCTAGACATAAAACACAGGACTGGCAACTGTGGTACGTTTTAACACCTTGATAAAAAACTTAAAATCCATAGTAAGTAGGACAACCTCATAGAACCTTTACTAGTCATTGTTCAGAAGATTAACACGGATTAAAAACCATTACTATGAAAGCACGCTAATCAGTTAAGTTGATTATGTGGAGAGAGAGAAAAAAAACTGTCTTTGAAAAAGATCAACCATAGAACGAAGCTGCAGCATTGACACCCCCTAGTGGTGATTTGAAGATAGTTCTGTCTGTAGCAGCTAAGCAGTAGATTTGGCGTCAGGTGCCATGACAAACTCAGTGCTGCTCGGTTTGAACGGCAGAAGCACAAAAATAAAGGGGGCATCTACTGCACGCCCCCCACCCTTGAAAATGGTACAAATTATCATGCAACAGTTTTCTTAAGTAAGTCTTTTTGGGCGTCTGCAGAAACCTCCACGATGCGATTGCCCTGATTAAGAAGTGCGCAGCGGATACAATTTGGGATGCATCGTTCATCCGATTTATTAATATATAATTATTAGTATGTCTATATTATTTTAGAAACGTTACTTGACGAATATTTTTCATTGAGATTGATTCCCCGTTTAAAATTTTGGTGACACTTCATATTTTTTAAGAGAGACAGACAATTTGACGCATGCAATTTGCAGAAATATGTTGTGCCGCTATAAAGTACACAGGCAGCATGACAAACATAAGTACTCACTGAAGCCACGACATACGCCCGGCTGGCCCCAGCGGTACCCCTAAGAAGAAGGCTTTTTTCACAACCCACGACCATCACGAGGGCAAAAAAAACTGAATAGCCTAGAATTTAGTTAATTACAAGGCACATATTTATTGGAGCAAGAGCTCTAACATAAAACTACCTTGTAATTATAAAGTATTATGGCTGTGAACAATGTACAAACAGGCACAGAAAGTAAAATACTCCAAAAATGCAAAGAACCTAAATATTTTTGTTTCCACCGATTCACTCTTGATGTGTTAGGAGTCACAGTTCAGTAGCCTATTCTTCAGTATCTGCATTTAAGACCACCAACTGCTCTTTCTCCTCCTTCGCTCGTCGGCTCAGAGTATTGGACTTGGTAAGTAATGTTGCCCTTTTGGTTCCAGCAGCACTCTCTGCTTCCTCTGCCATGTGCTCAGCATCCTTTTGTAAACTCTCACATACACTTTCCAGTGAGACTCTCTTCCTCTTGAGTTCCTCAAGTTTTCTTTTTTGCTTTTCGCTCATCTTTCACCTTTGGTCAGAGGCGCTTTGGTTGCTCCCCCACACACTCTGACATGGTCGCATATAAGCCTCTGTGCAACAACTGTTTCCTCTGATAAGTTGCAGGTCTCCACCTCTATTCGTTCCACTTCGGCTTGCCCATAGGACAGCAGCAGCAAGTTCTTGCAGAACATCCAGAGGTCAGGATAAGGCCCACTAACTTTTTGATGTAAAAAGACATCAACTTTGGATGGTGCTGAAGGAATGAAGGATATAAAATCCAAGCCTTTTGCCTCATTGTGCAGGTGATTATCAGACTGCTGGGATATTGCATCACCTGTAATTACATTAATTACAGTAGATTAGATGCAGATCAACAATGTCAATACACAGAATCACATGTAGAATAGGAAAGTGATTTATAACCCAATTTTCCTATGATACCATAAATGTGCAATCATTTTAATTTAATCTTGAGATATCTCTAGGCTCATCAAAGAAAATATAACTGGGCTGATGCTTCTTTTCAAACACCAAGAGTCGGTCTTCTAAATACTGCTAAAATCTACGTGTTAACACTATTCAGTTCAGGGACGGATTATGGGTTGTGTGGGCCCCTGGGTAAAACGTTCGCGAGGCCCCCCCCCACCACCACCACCTGCACCACCACCACAACCACCACAAGTCAAGGGCCCTTGGCAGCCAAACACCCTCCCTATAGGGTCAGGGGACCTTGTAGGCAGAGGATCAAAGAATGTAGGCCCTCTAAAATAGACAAACGAAAATACATTGCTGATAAGCGTTGCAAATTGTTTTGGGCTTGGGGCCCACGGGCCCCCTGCACCCCAAGGGCCCCTGGGCAGCGGCCCCGCTAACCCGGTTTGTAATCCGTCCCTGATTCAGTTAGATGTGAAAAAAGAAAAGCATAATTTAAAAATAATATTCTGAACTATCCTATTCTTATCCTATGATTTACCAGCAGATATCCTGCCTGCCAACCGATTCTCCTGCGCAAACTTCTGCATGAGATTTCTCCTTTTCTGCTGGCAGTTATCTGGCTGGTGTGCATTTTGTTTGGGTCCAAGCACGTCATCTCATGTACAATCGAGTACTTCAGAGGGCATTTATCCAAGGCCTTTTTGCACATTTTTGAGAGCACAATCTGGCAATTTTTTTTAATCTGAAGGACACCAAGGTCACTTCCACTGCCTTTGGCTCCTGACTGTCTCTGACAAAAAGATGGTTTGTCAAATTTCCAGAATCTTTCTGCACACTCAGCCCAAGGTTAACACTACCTCAGCTGTACATATCAAACCAGCTCAAACTCCATGTTATTCACATATTTTTTACTTCACAATTGTTTGATACATTTGTATGTAAAGATACCAGTGAATTCACAGAAGTCCCACCTTGATGACAGCCATTCCTATATCCACCTCCTTTGGACTGAGCCAGAGTTTTTGCCTGTACAACAGCTGTACATGTTGCTACACAACACTTAAACATTCTATTTCCTCAATGAACTATTTTTTTTGCAGCAAAAGCCATGAAGCAGCAATAAAATCTTTAAAATATGCTTACCAATAAATATGGTTCTCCCATTTAAACACATGTAAAGATAAACCATGGATATTTAAAAATCATGGGTTCGTTAATGAGTTTAAATGTTATTGAATGGCTTACCTTAAACTTCTCCAGTAAGTCTTCAGCGGTGGAGTGGCTCATGTACTGTGATCCCAGAACCAGGACTGCACTCGAGAGCTATTCTCATAATTCACCCAATACCTGACATGCACATCCAGTTGTTTTCTTTTGATGGTCCTGTTCATACTTACGTCAAACATGACAACGAAGCTCCCTTTTAATATATGGAGCGAGTCCAAATCGCGCAAGAAAAGCGGTTTTATCTTTACCACAAGTGACCCTGCGAGTCAGGGAACATCACCCTGGAGACGGTGTGAATGTCATCATTGGACGTATAGGAGTGATGTCGGCAAACCGTTTGCAAAGCCCATAGCACTTCTGCTTTCAGTGTGGGTTGAGGAGGATGTACTGAAGGCATTATTTGTCATGGGATCCGGAGACACTGCCAAAACGGGTGTAGGCCTATCTTTAGAGGTTGTACTTATCTCCACTGAATAAACATAAATCTGGGCTTATTCTATACTGAACAAAAATATAAACGCAACACTCTTGTTTCTGCTCCCATTTTTCATGAGATGGACTTAAAGACCTACAATTCATTCCAGATACACAATATTACCATTTCTCTCAAACATTTCTCACAAATCAGTCTAAATGTGTGATAGTGAGCACTTCTGCTTTGCTGAGATAATCCATCCCACCTCACAGGTGTGCCACATCAAGATGCTGATCTGACATCATGGGTAGTGCACAGGTGTACCTTATACTGCCCACAATAAAAGGCCACCCTGGAATGTGCAGTTTTTTGCTTTATTGGGGGTCTGGGGACTCAGAACCGGTCAGTATCTGGTGTGACCACCATTTGCCTCATGCAATGCAACACATCTTCTTCGCATAGAGTTTATCAGATTGTCAATTGTGGCCTGTGGAATGTTGGTCCACTCCTCTTCAATGGCTGTGCGAAGTTGTTGGATATTAGTGGGAACTGGTACACGCTGTCGTATACGCCGGTCAAGCACATCCCAAACAAGAGCAGCTGACCTGAGAAATAAGAAATAAGCTAAGCTGGAAACCTGGACCCTCCGACCAAGAATGCGTGAAGTACCCTCAGAAGGTCTACTAGAAGATGTACGTAGAAGACTACTACAGATCAGCTGATCTACACCACAGCAACAGTGATCCTTGAGCTGGAGCCGGACCGTCTTTGAAGACTCCGTAAATCTCCGTATAATAATATATATCTACGGGAACGAGAAAGGAGAAAGCAGAGAACAAGAACAAGATTTGTAAATGTAAGATTTGAAGGACCCCCGGCATGAAAAATAGAATAGTTCTCGTCATTAGTGAACATGTGTCTCGTCATTGTGTATCATGGACAGTAAGAGGGGGATCAATAGAGTGTTGTTATTATAACGTCTAAAAAGTCTGTCGATAAATCAATAAGAAAATAAATGAAGTCGTTTTCGCGAACACGCGAACAGGGGCCGGACCGACTGTAGGGGGCGTGGCCAGAGACAGCCATAGCTGTCAAGTCTCCCGTTTTGGCCGGGAAACTACCGTATTTTACTTCTCTTTCCCGCCGTCCTCCCGTATTAGTATTTTCCCGTAAATCTCCCTTATATTATATAGTTGCTGGATAGTGTAGTGGTAAGATCGCCGCCTTTCACACGGGAGACCGGGGTTCGAATCCCGGTTGTGGCCAAAAATATATTTTATATATTTTATATATTTATATTATTTTATATTTCCTGTCTTAAAATGTAAGGGATACTGGAGCCTGGTTGCGGATGGCTCACGGCGGGTGCCGGAAAATTTCCTTTATTTTCAAATCCAAACCTTGACAGGTATGCTGCTGTTCCAAATCATGGGTGCATGTTACAAGTGCGGAACATATTTTAACTTAGTACTAACTTAGCATCATATTTGATCTGATTCGACTGAATATCCCAGGTTTCCATCTCTCATGCATCTGGTGTGACGTGTTTTCAGACTCTCAGGCTGGCGCAAAGAAATCTTACGGGAATTGAACGTCTCACTCCGGCCAGCTGACCAAAGTTCGGTAACCTTGGTATTGTGTGTAGGAGATTCGCTATAACTATAATTTCGTTCTCCATTTACATGCCCGTAGTGTCTTTAAGTGTTATGTAGTTTTGCCTGAAACGCAAAAATAAAACAAAGCAATTAAAGCCGATCAGTGGCTCAAATTGTGCTGTAGCGATTGAAGAACTTTTGTCGGAAGTTGGATTCGAACTTGGGATGCCTTACTTGGGAGAACAGAATACCAGAATAGAGTAGGTTAAGTCCAGCCTTGGCTTCCAAGCTGACGTTTTTCTACATATGTGCTTGTGTATCATGGACAGTAAGAGGGGGCAGGCAAGGAGAGAATTTCTCTCTTTGGGGATCAATAGAGTGTTGTTATTATAACGTCTAAAAAGTATGATGGTCTGTCGATAAATCAATAAGAAAATAAATGAAGTCGTTTTCGCGAACACGCCGAATTATAACTATAATTTCGTTCTCCATTTACATGCCCGTAGTGTCTTTAACCGGCTGCACAAACTGGATCCGCCTCCATTACGACACAACTTTGCCCTTATTGGCTTAAGAATTTAGTCACATACATGACGTATATCTGCTATTTCTCCCGAGAAGCAGGTAAAGCAGTGGTAACTGCTTTGTAGTTAATTTACCTGGTAAAATTAAGTTTAAATAAATGATATAAATACTGTAATAGTACTCGTGAGCTTTGTTTATTTGTTATTAGTTATTGTAATGTTGCGCTGCTTTATTTGTTTAATCGTCTAGTCTGTGGAGACATTCAAGTTAATCAAATAAGAATTGCACTGTACACTGTACATGACCATAAAAACTTTGTATCCTTGAAATAAATGTTTTTGATCTTTTCCTTGGCAGTTATCTTTTTACACAGGGCCTCTATGTACACGATAGTTTTTTTTTTCACGACTAACAGTATGGATCAGGAGTTGGTTATTGTAAAAGAAGTAATGTGCATGCAGGTGATATTTGTATAGATTTATCCACACCCTTGTAGCAGTGCTGCCATTGCAGTCAGATCTCGCAAACTAGGAGTATTAGTTGTCTTTATTTCTCTTTATTTCTTGACGCCAACCCTCTCCATTAATCCGGGCTTGGGACTGGCACCTACCTGAGCTGGCTTGCTCCCTTAAGTGGCTGGGTTAGGCTAAACTATATATATATATTTACCAAGACTACAATAAAACATCTCGAAATGTGTAGTCTAGCAAAACGCAGTTTAAAGAAGGTAGCCTACCTGGCGAAATTGCAAACAAATTAAGGGCGTTAGGCAGCCTTTAGATCCTACCCATCATGCACTGCAGTTTTTTGCTAATTCCTCAAATGGAAAACTGTCCATCCATCCATCCATTTTCCAAACCGCTTATCCTACTGGATCGCGGGGGGTCTGGAGCCTATCCCGGAAGCAATGGGCACGAGACAGGGAACAACTCAGGATGGCGGGCCAGCCCATCGCAGGGCACACTCACACACTATTCACTCACGCATACACTCCTATGGGCAATTTAGCAACTCCAATTAGCCTCAGCATGTTTTTGGACTGTGGGGGAAACCAGAGTACCCGGAGGAAACCCCACGATGACATGGGTAGAACATGCAAACTCCACACACATGTGACCCAGGTGGAGACTCGAACCCGGGCCCTAGAGGTGTGAGGCAACAGTGCTAACCACTGCACCACCATGCTGCCCCCTAAATGGAAAACCATTAAATACAAAAGGAAAACAAAAGTGCTGTAAGACTGTATACTTATGTGTATGTTAGTAAAGGCTGTAGCTGACACAACGGACCCCACTAATTAGAAAGGGGTAATTGTACACATGTGGCATCCAGTATGTTCTTCTATAACAGTTTTTAAAAAAAAAAAAAAACTCACATTACACAAATTGGCACTATCAAAACGAGGATTATGGGGAAAATGGGGACTGTGATGGAGATTACATACACGTAGGCATGGTATTTAGTTTTTTTTTAATCTGGTCACCTTCCAGAGTAATTGTAAACTAAAACCATCTTCACCCTATTTGATTCTTTATAAATGGACAATCAGTCGTGCAGTAAATGGGGGTATAGAGAGACACAGAGCTTGTCTAACAAGAAACCCTGGGAAGCTAACATTAATAGGGTGGGTATGGATAGCAAAACCATTGATACAGATTACAGATTTATATCTCACCTGAACCCTGGCGGGCTCCGTGCCAATAGGGGTTGGGATTAGGGTTAGTTAACTTAAGTAGTAATATTGATGTGTATATTCTCCTATTCTCCAGTCAGTGAATCGTGAAACGTAATGTTAATATGTTTCTATACCTATATGTTCTGCTTAAAAACCCATAAAGGCAAGCACAGTGTTTAGACATTCTGTTACTTAGACTAGTAAACACTAAGATCCTTCAGCTTTCAATTAACCTGACACAACAGTCTAAACAACAAATGTGTGCCATGTCATTTGTCATCTTTACATCTTGTATCCTTTATATGGTAATTGGATTTTCAAGGTGGAATTGCAGGTCGATCATTTTAAGGATCTAGATGTAAACCTCCCTGGTGTTGCTTTAATATTTTTTTTGCACAATTTGCTTCACACACTTCCTCCAGCAGAGAAGCTTACAATACTACACCCCACCAAATGACTGGATGATGCCTTTTTATTTAAGGTCTGGCTGTGAGCCTCGATTACCGATACACTATCTTCAGGCTCCTGCCGGGATCAGTCAGTATGGTGGACCTTTGGAGGAATGGGTACAAAACCATCAGGAAAGTTTGCAGGTGCTTCAAGAGTATGTGAAGGCTTAGTTGGAGGAACAAGCCACACCACGAAATCGGAAACACAATGAGTTGGTTAATGATTAGGGGTTTGATGAAGGTCAGCTGGTGTGTTTGCGGAACCATGTTCGAGGTAAAATACAGGATCATTGGGATGCCTGTTTGTATATGGTAGTTCGGTGTCCCCAAGATCAGGGTGCAGTTTACTCTGCAACTCCAATGGAGGGGGACGGGGTTGTCCGTCAAGTTCACCGAACAGAGTTGCGTCCAGTACCACAGGGGGTTGTTATGTCAGGGGAAGATGTTCTGGTAATGTCTCCTGAGTCTGGGTTGCCCACAGGGGCAACAGAAATGGAATCGGATGAGGACTCTGTGGTTTTACGGGGACAGGGCTGGTGGGAGGGGTCGCAATAGAGCATCCACAAGTAGGCCTCGTATAATGGAGGAGGTTATGTCCCCCCCGAGGTGTAGAGACCAGTTAAACGTTCGGTGAGGTCCACCACTGGTCATCATACCAACCCTTATAAGTTACCACGGTCAGTGAATGATCGTTCGGTTGGGGAGGAAGACCAGTGGTTTGGGGATAGAATTCTTAGCTGTGATCGTTGGGTCATCAATTTCATTTTGGGGGATGGATTGTAGCCAGGCAATTATAGGCAGGTATAGGAACTGCAGTTCGGACTGGAGGCATAGCCGGGGCGAGATGGCTGTGCATGTTCCGATGGTAGGGCATATTGGCAAAGGAGCAGGCACGGGAAAGACAGGCAGGGTCCTGATAGATTTGGGGGAGCATCGGCGGGCATATTGAATTTGCAGTGTAGCAGCCTTTCTGTTTGCTTGTTTCAGGGGTGAACAATCTTATCCGCAAAGGGCCGGTGTGTATGCAGGTTTTCGCTGCAACTCCCTAATTAGATTTCTAATTAGAGGACTGATTAGCTGAAGAGTCCTCATACCTGGTTTTGAAGAGCTGACCTAAAGGTTACCCCAAAAACCTGTTTTTTTTTTGTTTGAATGGGGCAGTGAGTCATGGGGTAAACTACTGTTCTTTAGGGGTTTTCAAGGTGGAATTACGGGTCGATAATTTTAAGGATCAGGTTGTAAACCTCCCTGGTGTTGCTTTAATATGTTTTATCTGAGGTTGTATCGTGTATTATCAAGCCAGCCGGCTTAGTGGCCTCGGGAGCGGGGTTTAGTGGGAGCAGCTGGCTAGTTTTATTTTCTTTTTTGTTTGTGTCTTTTTCTTTGTTGTATGTATATTTTGGGTTCATTATTAGGCAGGCTGGGCCTTTTGGCACCTGTAGTCTGGGTGCTGGATTGCCCATAGGGGTCTTTTTTATTGCTGTGATTTGCTGTGTCATTCACTAGTGTGATTTGTGCTGGATGTGTTTTTAAGGTTGTGCTGTGGCGTGTACCTGAGCAAACTTTGGGCAACCTGTTCTCTTGTTGGCTTTATTGACAAAGGGTGGATTAGTCTAATTACGGCCTGCTACAAATAGCTGCATATAACGTATAAAAAAAATCACCTTATGGGTGCTCCGTAGGGTAGCAAGATCTTGAGTTTTTTTTACAGTACTCGGGTACGTTTTAAAATTTTCGACCAATCAGCAAACATTATTCTGACAGCATAGCTGGGAAACCAATGAAAAGTGAGTGCAACGTTCTAGAACTTGACTTCGGGTTGACGCTCCCTATAAAAGAGCTGGGTACTGCTTCAAGGCGTTCAGTTGGCGCTACCTCCTGATAGAGTAGCACTGTACGGCTCTTGTTCCGTAAAACAACATCAAAAGGATGAAAAAAAAAACAATATTTAAAGAAGACGAAAAAAATCAATTTTTAAAGAAGACGAAAAAAACATCGTCTAAAAAAATAAGCCAAAAAAATAATATCCGAAGAAGGAAAAACATGCAAAGTAAAAAAAAACAAACAAAAATAAAAAACAATATCCAAAGAAGAAGGAAAAAAACATCCAAAGGGAGAAAAGAAGAACTGAAGGGCCAACGAGGTAGGAGGAAATACAAATTTCGTTTCAGCACCGTTGGAGTGCCAAGCCGTGAAAAGCATTTGGCCAGAAGACAAGGTAAGTGTTGTATCTGTTATTTTAAAACAGCGCTTTTCAAAATGCTGCTTTATAATCGTTTGAGATCGTTAGCCAGTGTGACAGCTGAAGGCTTTTTGAGTTTACCAACATAAAGTTTTATTTCTGTATTAGGACATTGTCAGGAACAATGATGTGTTCATCGCTATGATGTGGTCAAAAAGCGATGCATTGAATCTTAGAAACATTTGTGATTTTTCAAACGATGCTTTTCCTTTTATTTAATCAGTAAAATTTCCATCGGTTTTATATAGTGCCCCTTGAAATATGTCTTTAGCTCATTTTCCGGGCATTTTACTAGAATGCATCCTGAGAAATACACAAGCTCTGCTGCATTTCCGTGCCTCGATGTTTAGTGCCGAGTATAATTGTTGCAGTTGCCTTTTATATATTCCATGAGACCTGTTGGTACCAAGAGAAGTGTGAGACTGTCAGGGTGAATTTATCATACAATCGCACGCATAAATACCTGAGGGTTGCCAGTCCTTTTGCGTTGTTACAGGAGGACTAGAGCTGACGAGTGTGTTTCTACACACTATCAAGGGCATTGTAGTACAGTTTTCTCAGGTGGGAGAATGCTGCCGATCTCCTATTTGACAATACAGCCCTTGATATATTAGAATATTACAGAACTAGAAGCCTTTTGCAAGGAAGAATGTGAGAAAATCCCAAGTACAAGAACTGAAAGCCTTTCAGCTGGCTATAAGAAGCGCTTGTAAGCTGTGATATCTGGCAGAGGAGGTGTTACTAAGTACTGATTACGTAGGGTGCCCAAACTTTTGCAGAGTGCCATAATAATGTTTTTATTTTGTAATTTTGTTCAATTTATGGCATAAAAAGTAACTATTCATCAATGTTTGCTGAAAATATTGTGTATTTTTCCCCCAGTTCCTAAAGAGACTGTATTAACTGATATTGTTGCTTTTGTAATTGAAAAGATGTTATTTGTCAAGGGGTGCCAAACCTTTGCATAAGACTGTACACAGTGTGTGTATGTGTTTATGTGAGTGTGTGTCTGTGTGTGTGTGTGTATATATATATATGTGTGTGTGTGTATATATTTCTGTATATGCATGTGTATATATATATTTATATATAGTTCACACACATTCAAACTTATTTGAATACACATTCAAAATTATTTTTATTATTATTATTTTCGTTTTTTTTTTTTTTTTTGTGTTTTAAAATTTTTTATTTTTGCAATGGAAATAAAAATAAAGCAGTCCTCCGTAGAGGAGGGGTGGTGGAGGGAATATATATATATATATACATATATATAAAATAATTGTCACACAACTGGGGTGACATGCCTATCCTGCTCACCCAATTTTAGTGCACTTTAGTTATGCATAATGACCTTCTAGTCTCGATACACCCATATATATATATGTATATATATATATAGTTTTTTTTGTTTTTTTTTTTGCAATAGACAATAAAAATAACGCAGTTCTCCATAAAGGAGGGATGGTGGATGGAATATATATATACATATATATAAAATAATTGTCACACAACCTGGGTGACATGCCTTGCCTGCTCACCCAGTTTTAGTGCACCTTAGTTATTCATAATGACCATCTAGTCTCGATACACCCATAAATATATATGTATATATATATAGTTTTTTTTGTTTTTTTTTTGCAATAGACAATAAAAATAACGCAGTTCTCCATAAAGGAGGGATGGTGGATGGAATATATATATACATATATATAAAATAATTGTCACACAACTTGGGTGACATGCCTTGCCTGCTCACCCAATTTTAGTGCAACTTAGTTATCCATAATGACCAACTAGTCTCGATACACCCATATATATATATATATATATATGTACATATATATAGTTTTTTTATTAGCAATAGAAAAGAAAAATAACGCAGTTCTCCGTAAAGGAGGGATGGTGGATGGAATATATATATATATATATATACATTTATATAAAATAATTGTCACACAACCTGGGTGACATGCCTTGCCTGCTCACCCAATTTTAGTGCACTTTAGTTATCCATAATGACCATCTAGTCTCGATACACCCATGAATATATATGTATATATATATATATATATATATATATATATATATATATATATATATATATATATATATATATATATATATATATAGTTTTTCTGTTTTTTTTTTGCAATAGACAATAAAAATAACGCAGTTCTCCGTAAAGGAGGGATGGTGGATGGAATATGTATATGCATATATATAAAATAATTGTCACACAACCTGGGTGACATGCCTTGCCTGCTCACCCAATTTTAGTGCACCTTAGTTATCCATACTGACCATCTAGTCTCGATACACCCATATATATATATATATATATATGTACATATATATAGTTTTTTTATTAGCAATAGAAAAGAAAAATAACGCAGTTCTCCGTAAAGGAGGGATGGTGGATGGAATATATACATACATATATATAAAATAATTGTCACACAACCTGGGTGACATGCTTTGCCTGCTCACCCAATTTTAGTGCAACTTAGTTATCCATAATGACCAACTAGTCTCGATACACCCATAAATATATATGTATATATATATATATATATATATATAGTTTTTTTATTTTTTTCGTAATGGACAATAAAAATAACGCAGTTCTCCGTAAAGGAGGGATGGTGGATGGAATATATATATACATATATACATTTATATAAAATAATTGTCACACAACCTGGGTGACATGCCTTGCCTGCTCACCCAGTTTTAGTGCACCTTAGTTATCCATACTGACCATCTAGTCTCGATACACCCATAAATATATATACTGAACAAAAATATAAACGCAACACTCTTGTTTCTGCTCCCATTTTTCATGAGATGGACTTAAAGACCTACAATTCATTCCAGATACACAATATTACCATTTCTCTCAAACATTTCTCACAAATCAGTCTAAATGTGTGATAGTGAGCACTTCTGCTTTGCTGAGATAATCCATCCCACCTCACAGGTGTGCCACATCAAGATGCTGATCTGACATCATGGGTAGTGCACAGGTGTACCTTATACTGCCCACAATAAAAGGCCACCCTGGAATGTGCAGTTTTTTGCTTTATTGGGGGTCTGGGGACTCAGAACCGGTCAGTATCTGGTGTGACCACCATTTGCCTCATACAATGCAACACATCTTCTTCGCATAGAGTTTATCAGATTGTCAATTGTGGCCTGTGGAATGTTGGTCCACTCCTCTTCAATGGCTGTGCGAAGTTGTTGGATATTAGTGGGAACTGGTACACGCTGTCGTATACGCCGGTCAAGCACATCCCAAACATGCTCAACGGGTGACATGTCCGGTGAGTATGCTGGCCATGCAAGAACTGGGACATTTTCAGCTTCCAAGAACTGTGTACAGATCCTTGCAACATGGGGCCGTGCATCATCTGTCTGAGTGGCTGGTCTCAGACGATCTTGGAGGTGAACCTGCTGGATGTGGAGGTCCTGGGCTGGTGTGGTTACACGTGGTCTGCGGTTGTGAGGCCGGTTGGATGTACTGCCATATTCTCTGAAACGCCTTTGGAGACGGCTTATGGTTGAGAAATGAACATTCAATGCACGAGCAACAGATCTGGTTGACATTCCTGCTGTCAGCATGCCAATTGCACGCTCCCTCAATGCTTGTGGCATCTGTGGCATTTTGCTGTGAGACAAAACTGCACATTCCAGGGTGGCCTTTTATTGTGGGCAGTATAAGGTACACCTGTGCACTACCCATGATGTCAGATCAGCATCTTGATGTGGCACACCTGTGAGGTGGGATGGATTATCTCAGCAAAGCAGAAGTGCTCACTATCACACATTTAGACTGATTTGTGAGAAATGTTTGAGAGAAATGGTAATATTGTGTATCTGGAATGAATTGTAGATCTTTAAGTCCATCTCATGAAAAATGGGAGCAAAAACAAAAGTGTTGCGTTTATATTTTTGTTCAGTGTATGTATATGTATACATATAGTTTTTTTTGTGTTTGTGAAAACGGGTCTTTAATCGGGGAAACGGAGCGGGTAGAGCAGGACGGAACGCAGGCATTGACAAACTACAATGACGGACAGGGCAAACAGGTAAGACCAGGACTTAAAATAGGTCATGACTAATCAAAGTAATCGGGCAAAGCAGGAGACGATCAGGGAAGCACACGTGGGTAATCAGGGGGCGTGGCACACACGAGGAGCGGACAAGCCGGGCATATATGTATATCTATATAAAACCTCATTAATGAGGGACAGGGAACAGAACGGACAGACAGAACTGGCACAGGGGAAGGAGCCAGGACAAGACTTGACATAAGACAGGAAAGGCAGAGAAACAGATCAGAAAGGGGGACACGGAGGGAACAGGCAGGACAAAAGGACCGGGAGTGAACGAAGGGAACATCGGGGAAAGAGGAGCAGAAGCCAGAGGGACGAGGGACAAAGAGAGGAGGGACAGAGACAGGAGGAACAAAGCGAGGGGGAGCAGAGGCAGGAGGGACAAAGACGGGAGGCCAGGGAGAGAAGGAGGGGGAACCAAGAGGAGCCCGAGGGAGACCCAGCGGGCGACGGGAGGCAGCCGGAAGGGCTGCAGGCGGCCGGGAGGCCGGAGCCGGAGGGGCCGAGGAGACGGGGTGAGGGACAGACGCAGGGACGAAGGAGGGAGTCGGAGGGGAGACCAGGGAAGGGGACGAAGGAGCTGGAAGGGACCCTGGCGAGGGCAAGGAGAGAGGGGGAGCCGCAGCAGACGGCGACGTCCTCCGACACGCCAGAGCGGGAGGACCAGCAGGCGAATGAGGAGCCGCCGTCGGGGGGCCCGCAGGCAACCGATAAGACGCCGGAGGAGGGACCGAGGCAGGGCGACGAGGCCGCGGAGGGGGACCCGCAGACGACAGCCGACCCGGAGGGCCAGGACCCGCAGGTGCCGACCAAGCCCTAGCGCCGGCGAGGGAGGGCGAGCCAGGGGGCTGGGCGGGTGGGACCCCAGCCGTGCGTCTGTGTCCTCTCCCCTTATGGGACACAGACATAAGGACCTGCGGCCGGGGTCGGGCTCGTCGGGGTGAGGGTACCAGAGTCACAGGGGGAGAAGGGACTGGAGTGGGGCCAGGGACTGGAGCTGCAGGCTGCAGAGGGAGCGCCTGCCCGGGAGCTGCAGGCAGGGAAAGCGCCTCGGACGTGGGCGCGGTAGCTGCAGGCAGCGGAGACGGCTGCTCGGGCTCTGGGGCCGCAGGGGGCACTTATTTTATTATATAAAATAAGTGTCACACAACCGGGGTGACATGCCTTGCCTGCTTGTGGGATGAGGAAGACTCAGGGACTGGAAATGGGATTAAAACTGAAGATGTGCTCATTCCTTTGTGTATTTACAAATTTTCCTTCCGTCAGACATGAGGAGTTTGCTGCTATATTTGGCACTAATAGAGATTCTGATGCTGCTATTTTTATTGTCTATTAGTTTGTTATTATTTACAAGTTCTGTTGTGTTTTTGCATTTTTCTCTTCTGGTTAATTAACTGCTGTCTGTTTGCTGTGAAGTATGAGTGTGGTGAGTAAGACTCAGGGACTGGAAGTGGGATTACAACTAAAGATAACATGCTTATTCCTTTTTGTATTGTTTACAAATTTCCTTCCGTCAAACATGAGGAGTTTGCTGCTATATTGTGCACTAACAGAGATTCTGATGCTGCTATTTTTATTGTTTATAAATGTGTTATTGTTTCCAAGTTGAGTATTCAATAAATGCTAAATTGAGAAATTTTGTGTATCGTTTGTTATTATTAGTGTGATATTTTACCATGCAAATAGAGGGGAAAACGTCCAATTATCGGCCAAAAAAAATCAGCAGCATATATCGGCCATCGCCTGACCCTTGACTTGAAAAACCCATATCGGTCGACCTCTAGTAACAGTACATTCTGTCCAATTCATCCATCGAGTTAAGTCACACACCCACTTGAGGGGGCACTCCGGCAGACGTGAGGATGGGGATGTTCTTTCCGCTATAACATCCACTGCAGAAGTACATCTCGCTCCTGTTCACAGGGCTTACTTCAATGATGAAGCAGGGCTGGTTGTCTGGACAAGAAGTTGTCCTGCTGCTGGGTCTCGGTGCCGTTTTTCCACCTAAGCTTGAAGGTGGAAATGTGTTCCAACTTGGTCCCTGGGACTGCAGCATAGCCAAACATCGCGAGCAGCGTCGGCCACACCCACCACCAGAACCATCACACCGTCCTATACACATAAAGAAGAACTAAAACATAGAGTGTTGTGACAATCTATGCGTTAATGTTTGGCAGCATAGGTGATTCATTAAAATTATACCGAAGAATGGAAAATGTGATATTTAGAATATTTTTTGCCATTTAGTAGCTAATTTAAGCACTTACCCAATGCCTCAATTTGTTTTAGGTCAGTAATGTCTGAGCCAAAAGAATGAATGTATGAATTTAATACAATTCACCCACTCCCACCCACACACAAATCTGAAATTCAATTTAAGACACTTCTTAAACATTAGTGCATTAACAAAAAAGGAAAATCTTAAGAGATTCAGTAGGATTTTCTATGTTAGACTTAAGCTAATAGTTCAATAGTTTTTACATATTTCAATATACCAATTTGACTTTAATGTTGAAACAGATGCTAAAACATGGAATAATTTCATAACTAGAGAAACATGTTATTCACAAACACTAGCAAAGGTAGCTTATAGTTAAGCTTACTTAAGTCAGCAAGTCAGGCTACAGTGTGTAAGAATAGTCGTAAACGATAATTTGTCTCAGTCTTACATGACAGAATAAGTAAACAGAAAATATAAAATGGCTGAAACAGCGTCATTAACGCCAGCTACAGTAGAGGCGCAGAAAAGGTGTCATGACTGAAGTATTCCCAAACTCTGGAAGACCGTATGCGAGCCTTTTTTGCCGCGTGTTTCTCCAGAGGCTCCGGAGCTCCGCTGGTTGAGACAGCCATGTTGGTTCATGTGCAGGGGGACGAGCGGCAAATTTCTTTTTTGCAGGGTGGTAGGTGATGTCTCATTAATATTTATGAGAGAAGTGCTACATGATTGGCCAGTGCATGCCAGTGCATGCCCAAAATGGTGCGGCACTGCATCCAAGCCTGCGGCACTCAGAGTCACAAATACAGTGGAAACCATTTGTAGTAATTACGTCTGTCTGGCTGATTTCCAACTAATTGATATTTGTATATTTATTACATGAATATAAGGTAATATAAGGTAATAGAAGAGGTATTTAATGGTTTTCCATCTGAGGAATTTGCAAAAAACTGCAGTGCATGATGGGTCGGACCTAAAGGCTGCCTTAACGTCCTCATCTGTATGACGACATACATCAAGACTAGGAAGGTGCATAATGTTCATGTCTGGTTGCGTTTGTTGGTCCAGAAAGTAATTCAATTTCGCCATGTAGGTTACGTTCTTAAAAACTGCTTGGATATAGCCCGATTATATGCTGTGGGCCTTTTAATTTCTTTGTTTACCAGGTAGGCTACCTTCTTTAAACTGCGTTTTGTTAGACTACATATTTAGGGAGGTCTTTATAAATTTATAGTAGTCTTCATAAATATGTGCATAGTTTAGCCTAACCCAGCCACTTAAGGGAGAAAGCCAGCTCAACTAGGTGTCGGTCCCAAGCCCGGATTAATGGGGAGGGTTGGCGTCAAGAAATAAAGAGACTGTATCTTCACTGCATGACTGATGTCAAAATGTGTGAAATATGTGGTTGTATTAATAAATGCATTAAAGTAGGTTAATGATTCTGTGCTGTCTAAATTGTATAGAAAATTTCTACGTATAGCCAAACAAATCTCCTCCTGTTTGAAAAGGCATAGAAAAAGCAATTTAGCCACTAAAACTTTACAGTTTTTGTGAGGGACAGTCGAATTCTCTCGTTTCTCTCGTCAAGTTTTTTTGTGATCCTGCACCTACACTTTGCCGGCCCCAGGAGGATGGGCTCCCCCTTTGAGTTTGGTCCCTCCCAAGGTTTCTTCCTTCTTGGGAGTTTTTCCATCCTATCGGCGCCTATGGCTTACTCACTGGGGGCTTTGGGTGGGCATGATATAAAGCAAAGCATTTTCCCTCCCAGTTTCCTCCTCTGGTCCACATTGCAGGACCATCAGCCATCAGAAACAGTCAGACGGTCTCCTTCAGCTTCTTTAGTGTCCTTGGAAGCCAAGGCAGTTTTAGGTCTGAGAAGAGGTTTATCAGAAGGACACATATTACGTCGTTTGTCCTGAAATGTAACATGGGGAGGAAAAGTTAAGCGGTTTAGTCAGATTGGAGTCGTTTATTCAGCAGTGGCAGCGCCAGTGACTTAATGCTACAGGTGCTATAGGGGAGTGAGATTATTTAGACCGGGTGCTTTAGCTTTTCAGCTTATGTAGATGGTGTATAGAAGCACACAGCACGATAAGCTACAGCATGGATAAAATAGGATAAAATATGAAATTCTAACGTCTAGCTCACAGAGCCTCTATGTGTACTTTGAAGAAAAAATACACTACAAGTATGCTGTAAAAACCGCAAAAATGTCTTACACAATATACAGATTTTACAGATAGTTAAAGAAAAAATGAAACCAATATTTTGGGGGTGCTGTGGGGGTACTATGGTCATTGGAGGAGGAGCTAGAGCCCCCCCCCCAAGCTTTTCCTTGGTGCTGCCACTGTTGTTCAGATTAAAAGTAACATTGTCATTAATAAACAGTACTCTGATCAAATTTTTGCATGTACAAACACAATCAAAGTTTAACCACATGTTTAGACACAATTCACACACCTGTTACATTTCCATAATGCTAAGACTCTCTACACTTACTTCATCCACTTTCTTGTTTGGTACACAGTCATTTGATGGATGTGTAAGATCATTACCAGACCGTCTGCTGCAAACTCTACAGTTAATGAATGGCTGCAAAAACACACAGACACACAAAAACAGTATTTAAAGAGTGGTGGGCAATAAATACAGTGAGAGAAGGTGTAGTAAAGATATATCTAATGATTTAAGGCAGAGCTGCTGGAGTGCAGGGTTTAATGACACAGAACAATTTTAGAGGAAAGAGCTTCCAAAGCAGGGTCACCATAAGGCTATATTATACAAAGCAAGTTCATCTAAAAGTATGAACAACAAATCCCGTTTAACTGAACACTGCTCTGTATTAAAATACTGTCCTCCGATCAAGCTAAGTGGTCCTGTAGTTCACTATTTAAAGAGGTAAATTTAAAGGGTAATTCACACTGCACATCTACCCTGCTCTGACCAGGTTTAATTACTGGCTTTCTAATTAAAACAAGAGTTAAGTCCTGCCCTTTCACCACAAAACACCACACTGCCATTTAAGGCTGATTTCAACAATGAGTTTTAGTTAACCTGGCTCGATTGAGTTAACTCTGGGTATGTAAAACCCGCTTTGTAGTACAGCCCACAGGTCTTTAAATAAGGCCAGCTAGGGTTCATAGCTCGAAGCATAATCTACAGGTCACCCCTCAGATGATTAGCATTTGCTTCTGCCTGGTAATCCAGCCTTTAAGCCTGTAAACCTACTAAAATTTGAGAATAAGGTGAAGGAACTGGCTCTTTGAGGCCACCTATGTATTTGTTACTTTATTGTTGGCTAACTTTCCCCCGCAGGGCATCAAAAAAGTTAACATGAACCTAAATTAATTTGCTAACTGATATGTCCAATGCTCACAGTCACAGTGACTCTTTACTTACCCTCTTGTCCATGAAAATACAGTCAGCCCGATGGTCTGTTGCAGTTGACTTTGGACATTTTGTTGCTCTCAAGAGAATCTCAATGTCAATGTATTCACTGCTGATCTAAATCACATAAACACGTTATATACAAAATTGCCTACAACTGTTTTAAAGGCAATATAACAAACAATAATCACCCAAAAAATGGCAAACTGTCACAGACTTGACTGCAGCAGATTCAGAGAGAAACTGTGAGAAGGTAAAATTGACCAGGGCTGAGATATACAACCATCACTTTCATTGTGAAGAGACATTAAGCATCATATGCATTGAAATTAAAACATCAAAATCAATGTGATACTCATTAGTTCAGCTTGCAGATGATGAAAGTTTCACACTTTTGTAAACACTTTCTCAGCAGTTACCTTCGGACGGCCCTGGATGTTATAGAAATTCATGTGCTGACGGGTTCCTTGATGAGCATTTTCGACTGCGAGTTTAATGGCCGTCTTGTGAGTGCAGGGAGACTGTGGTAATCTTGCTGGGCCTCTGTGGAGATAAGCAGAGCTCCATAAGCCAAAACCAGAAGCAGCAGGCGGGTCATCTTCCTCTCAGCTTTGAAGGGAGAAGCAGGACTGAGGACACTGATCTGTGGTCCCCTTATCCAGCACGTCCAGGGGCGTGTCCTTCACTCGAAACAAACAGACCTTTGAACAACATTGGAAAACTCTTCAGGATGAATTGAGGCAGGTGGTCAAGTGGGTTTATTGTTATTTCAGCAATATACACAGTACACAGTGAAAGGAAACATTGTTCCTCCTGGACCACGGTGCAACACAAAGAAGAAAAACAGAAACAACACAAGATGACACAAGTGCGGGCAAGATAGAACTATACAGAGTGAAAGGAGCACAAACAGAGGGAGAAAGTGCAAGATAAACACAAGAGCAACAATACAATACTACAGGACAAGACAGCGCAGTCAAGAACACAGAGTGCAGCCAGAGCTAACCTGAATAGGGGCATCAAGGTTGCCAGGCAGGCAGAGAAACAGAAAATAGAGGTCTACTTCACATACAACAACCCACAGTGGGTGTGGCAGGGAATACAACACATTACAAACTTCAAAGGCAACAACACCGTCACTGTTAACAGCAACGCCCTTTTAGCAAAGGAGCTAAACAGCTTCTTTGCTCGTCTGGAGGAACACAGAGCAGACATAGCCACACTGCCCCCTCCCCCAATCTCCAGCACTCACAGACTCCCTCTGCAGGAACACCACGCGAGAAGGCACATTGCATCTCTAGGTGTGTGGAGTTTAAGACAAGGCAAGTGATGCTACGATAATATAATTCCTTGGTAAGACCCCACCTAGAATATTGTGTGCGGGTTTGGTTACCATACCTTAAGAAGGACATTGCTGCCTTGGAAAAGGTGCAACGTAGGGCAACGAGAATGATTCCTGGTCTTAGAGGAATGTCTAATGAGGAGAGGTTAGCTGAGCTGAATCTGTTTAGCCTCGAGCAAAGGAGACTAAGGGGGGACATAATCCAGGTGTTTAAGATTCTAACAGGTCTGGATGCTGTTCAGCCAAATGGCTATTTCAATGTTAGTTTAAATACCAGAACTCGTGGCCATAAGTGGAAATTAGCTGGAGAACATTTTAAAACGAATTTGATGAAGCATTTCTGTACACAGCGTGTAGTTAGAGTATGGAATAGTCTTCCTGTTATTGTAACACAAGCTAAAACCCTGGGTTCTTTTAAATCAGAGCTAGATAAGATTTTTGAGCTATTAGCTAAGTTCTCCTCAAAGGAGCTTGATGGGCCGAATGGCCTCCTCTCATTTGTAAATCTCTTTGGTTCTTATGAGTCAGCTTACAGAGATGAGGTCCAGAAACTGATAGGTTGGAGTTCAGCAAACAATTTGGCACTAAACAGCACAAAGACAAAGGAATCACTGACTTCAGGAAGGATGGAGGCGACACTGGCCTGCCTAGATGGATGGATGGATGTTTTTATTGACATTGTAAGTACAATGAGATTTAGTTTGGAACGCGCCAGCAGCTACACAGTATATTTACAATTATATAGATTGTGAGGCATAAAATAAGGTGTGAGTAATATAACATAACGACATAATATAAGTAATCATTAATTAATCATTACAGATGGTATGAGGTGTGAACCGCTAGGCTGCTATGGCATGTTTGGTATCAAACCGATGGAAAATCACTCCAGTTTCCAAATCTGGTCAGTGGTTACCACGAAAGTGAATATATCAAAAGTTACACCAGCCTAACGAAAATCATCAATACAAGGGAAATCACTCTGGTCATAAATCTCAAAAGGACTGATACAGACCCCCTTCCGAAAGCCCGCCAAATGGATGGTCAGCCATTGGTCCAGGAGTCGAATTCCTGGTCACTCCTATTCACGAACTTTACACTATAAAACCTGGCACCTCAGAACAAAGCCAGGAGAGGAGAAACAGAAGGGAGGAGAAAACAAAAGACCATCAGCACGAAGAGAAGAGAAGCCCACAAGAAGCCCTCCTGAAGCCTATCAGTGAAGACCCAGCTGGACAGAGAACTGCAACCAAGCCCAAGCTTCACCAGGAGAGGGAATCAGAGGGGCTCCACTCCAACAACCGCTGCAAACACCGCGCCTCCCTGAGTGCCATCACCCATCAGCTCATCAGCCTCCGCAACCAACTGCCAAGACCCCCCCCCCCCCACTCTGCAACCAAGTAAACAAACTTCCTTTCATTTATAACAACCTAAACTCCTATTCACCTGCTATATTACTTTAGGACAGTATTTCCACAAATTGCTTGCTTTGCAGAACAGTATTTTCCCTTTTAAGGTTACTCATTTTAAATCTGGTCATTGCATTTTCATGATTACATTGTTTGTGTCCACTCCGTTATTTCGTGTTTATTGTTTGTTAGGTGTAATGTCTGTCTTATGTTAGTTATAGGAATAAATGCATGTCTTTTACACAACTTCAGCCTCCGTTCATTGAGTGCTCACAAGAATCCCTGCCTGTGCGATCTACGCTCTGAAACCTCAAATTCGCCTGAAATATCGCGAGACTCTCTCTCATTGGCCGTGAGGGGAGCTTCGCTACCGATCGTTTACATTACCTGGTGACGCAGCTCGTTGGACAAGCCTTCTATTCTAACCCAGGTTATTACGTGATACTGGTTATTAATGAGTTCCATTTAAGTCACACATTAACAGACTCACGGTGTTTCGCAATTGAGTTTGAGCCGACCATTCAGCATAAAAATTGGTTAATAATCACAAGGCACAAGGTTTAAACTTATTCTGAGCACACAATTTAGACTTTTTATGAGTGCAAAAGTCGCACTCATGGCAATCTGAAGGCATTTAAGCGGGATCATATGGGCTTATTATAGTTATTTTTATTTCTATTATTAGTAGTTATATTATTTTGTTTTATTTTCGGTGATTTCATTGTAGTTCTTTCGTATTAAACTGCAGTAAACTTTAACCCTATGTCTGACGAGATTCTCAGATGTAGCGCTTTGTTTCCAGGTTCAATTCGGACGAGTGTCTCCGTTTCTATATATCCTGGGAGAGATCTCTCTATTAGCGAACGGGAATACTTGTTATGAGGTTCTAACCTAAATTATGTTGCGCTTGGACATAAGACCGATAGCTTAGTTACCTATCAGGATCATACTCGTATGTGTGTGCCTGCTTTAGACAAAGCAAGTTTAACACAACTTTGCGCTGTGAGCCAAGTGTGTGTCATTTAGAAATTGGGAGTCTCCTGTGCTTGAGACCCGCCGTGGTTAAGCACCATTTGCGACGAGATATAGTGCACTCACAATTTAAATCTGTCGCCGTAACGCGTGCGCCGTCTCGCTTCAGTAATTGTTTTAAGGGGTTTTATACTGTGCAAGGCACAGAAGAAGGCCACAAGCAGCATGCGCATGCATTAAATGTGTGTGTCACTCATCTAGCGTCGGCAACCGCCTAGCTATATCTTTGGTTACCTCTAGTGGTCAGGCATAGAACTACCACTCCATTTCGAAATTGCGCCTCTAGTGGCCAGGCATAGAACTACCACTCAATTTCGATATTGCGCCTCTAGTGGCCAGGCATAGAACTACCACTCCATTTTGATATTGCGCCCCCGGTGGTCAGGCATAGAACTACCACTCCATTTCGATATTGCGCCCCCGGTGGTCAGGCATAGAACTACCACTCCAGTTCGAAATCGCGCTTCTAGTGGTCAGGCATAGAACTACCACTCCATTTCGATATTGCGCCCCCGGTGGTCAGGCATAGAACTACCACTCCATTTCGAAATTGGGCTTCTAGTGGTCAGGCATAGAACTACCACTCAATTTTGAAATTGCGCTTCTAGTGGCAAGCCATAGAAGTACTACTCCATTTCGAAATCGCGCCTCTAGTGGTCAGGCATAGAACTACCACTCCATTTCGAAATCGCGCTTCTAGTGGTCAGGCATAGAACTACCACTCCATTTCGATATTGCGCCCCCGGTGGTCAGGCATAGAACTACCACTCCATTTCGAAATTGGGCTTCTAGTGGTCAGGCATAGAACTACCACTCAATTTTGAAATTGCGCTTCTAGTGGCAAGCCATAGAAGTACTACTCCATTTCGAAATCGCGCCTCTAGTGGTCAGGCATAGAACTACCACTCCATTTCGATATTGCGCCCCCGGTGGTCAGGCATAGAACTACCACTTCATTTCGAAATTGCGCTTCTAGTGGTCAGGCATAGAACTACCACTCAATTTTGAAATTGCGCTTCTAGTGACAAGCCATAGAACTACTACTCCATTTCGAAATCGCGCCTCTAGTGGTCAGGCATAGAACTACTATTCCATTTCGAAATCGTGCCTCTAGTGGTCAGGCATAGAACTACCACTCCATTTCGAAATTGCGCCTCTAGTGGCCCGGCATAGAACTACCACTCAATTTCGATATTGCGCCTCTAGTGGCCAGGCATAGAACTACCACTCCATTTTGATATTGCGCCCCCGGTGGTCAGGCATAGAACTACCACTCCATTTCGATATTGCGCCCCCGGTGGTCAGGCATAGAACTACCACTCCAGTTCGAAATTGCGCCTCTAGTGGTCAGGCATAGAACTACCACTCCATTTCGAAATCGCGCCTCTAGTGGTCAGGCATAGAACTACCACTCCATTTCGATATTGCGCCCCCGGTGGTCAGGCATAGAACTACCACTCCATTTCGAAATTGGGCTTCTAGTGGTCAGGCATAGAACTACCACTCAATTTTGAAATTGCGCTTCTAGTGGCAAGCCATAGAAGTACTACTCCATTTCGAAATCGCGCCTCTAGTGGTCAGGCATAGAACTACCACTCCATTTCGATATTGCGCCCCCGGTGGTCAGGCATAGAACTACCACTCCATTTCGAAATTGCGCTTCTAGTGGTCAGGCATAGAACTACCACTCAATTTTGAAATTGCGCTTCTAGTGACAAGCCATAGAACTACTACTCCATTTCGAAATCGCGCCTCTAGTGGTCAGGCATAGAACTACTATTCCATTTCGAAATCGTGCCTCTAGTGGTCAGGCATAGAACTACCACTCCATTTCGAAATTGCACCCCCGGTGGTCAGGCATAGAACTACCACTCCATTTCGATATTGCGCCCCCGGTGGTCAGGCATAGAAGTACCACTCCATTTCGATATTGCGCCCCCGGTGGTCAGGCATAGAACTACCACTCCAGTTCGAAATTGCGCCTCCAGTGGTCAGGCATAGAACTACCACTCCATTTCAAAATCGCGCCTCCAGTGGTCAGGCATAGAACTACAACTCCATTTCGATATTGCGCCCCCGGTGGTCAGGCATAGAACTACCACTCCATTTCGAAATTGCGCTTCTAGTGGTCAGGCATAGAACTACCACTCAATTTTGAAATTGCGCTTCTAGTGGCAAGCCATAGCAGTGCCACTCCATTGAAATTGCACCTCTAGTGGTCCGCCATAGTAGGTTAACAACATCTGAGTTGGGTCTCTGGTGGTCAACTGCGGTGATACAACACGCATAATTGGACACACAGGTTCTTGCCTGAAAGCAGGAATCAACTTCACAGACTAAATCAGTTTGATCACAATACATTAACATCCAATTAGGTTATTGTTGCATAACTAATTGATGTTTACAATTGAATAAGAAACACAATTCATTTGGTTTGATTCCCGTTTAACCTTTTTGATTTATTTTAGGTTTTATTTCACCTTATGCTTTCATTCATTCCATCTCCCCCAACAAGGGGACTTGCATAGAAGTTCAACCACTATTAACAACAGTAAACCAGTTACGTACACAATCCCATCAGGAAGTCGTTTGGATGTGATCAGTTGAGCCCTTCGGGTGCTGGGTGCTTACCATTCGCTCTCTGTTGGTTGAGCTTGTCTGTGGCTCTGCTGTCACTGCTTGTGATCGTACAGTTTGTCAGAACCGAAGGGGAGTTCTCAGCAATTGGATGCCCAAAAGCGTGTCAGCCCGGCTACACCCACTGACTCATTACGGGCAAGGCTGACAGGTACCTCAGGCGGTCATTACAACTTTTGAGCAGGACTTCGTTTAGGGTGAGTTCTGAGAACGGCCCTAGCTTGGACTCTCACTAGGGTGGGTGATACCTGAAGGCAATTTTGCCAGCCGATAAGCTCCACCTGGGTTGTCTCAGTTGTGCATACAGAATACGCCCTTCCAAGTTAACATTGCTGGGGATCGGGGGAGTGGAAGCCGGACTCAGGCTTGCTTGGCTGGGAGAATGATTCCTGGTCTTAGAGGAATGTTTAATGAGGAGAGGTTAGCTGAGCTGAATCTGTTTAGCCTCGAGCAAAGGAGACTAAGGGGGGACATAATCCAGGTGTTAAATCTGGTCATTGCATTACATTTTTTTTGTATCCACTCCTTTATTTCGTGTTTATTGTTTGTTAGGTGTAATGTCTGTCTTATGTTAGTTATATCCATCCATCCATTTTCCAAACTGCTTATCCTACTGGGTCGCGGGTGGTCCGGAACCTATCCCGGAATGTGGAATGGGCACGAGGCAGGGAACAATCCAGGATGGGGGGCAGCCCATCACAGGGCACACTCACACACAAATCGTGATTATATTATTGCACTATACTGTATAAATAAAAAGTAAACTTAATACCAGTTGTGGTAATAAAGTGCACAGAGAGTAAGAGAGAGTAGGGTTTCACATAAACGTATGTTCATTAGCATTTAGTATTCTGATGGCTTTGGGGTTAGAAGCTCTTATTAAATCTGGTTGTTCTGCAATGCATACTGCGGTAACGTTTACCAGAGGGCAGAAGTTCAAACATCTCATGTGCTAGGTGCGTGGGATCTTTTTTAAATATAATTATGCATATGTAGAACTAGGGATATGATCCTGTTAAGTATGATAGTTCTGTCTCATTATTGCAGGATCGACATCCATAGTAACTGTGGTGATCTATCCATTTGTGTGCATGTCTGTGTGTGTGTGTGCGAGCGGGTATACCTATCCTACCCCATAGCGTGATAAATACCTGTTTTTTTTTTCCCTTATGGGGACCACGAAACTGAAAACCAGGAAAACTCTATTTTATAAAAATCTGTGACTGCTGTGGAAAAACTAAAAATGCAAAACCTCTTTTATTTTGCTTGGTTACTTATGGTTATGGTTAGGGCAGGGTGGGGGTTAAGATTGTCATAGTTAGCGTTAGCATTTATCCAATAGAAGTCAATGAGCGGGCCCCATAAGGATAGGTATACCCTATGTGTGTGCATGTGTGTGTTTGTCCCATATTGCCTGGGCTTCAGGATACCTCATAACCCGGAACTTCATCAGAAGTAGTTAGAAAATGGATGAATGGATGGATGGATGGATGGATGGATGGATGGATGGATGGACAGATCAATAAAAGTACAGAACATCCATTTTACAAAGAACCATCAACACTAAATGTATGCACTGGTCATGCTCCTGGAAATTAAACTTCTTTTCTGAAAAGCAGCATGTTCATAAATTAGCTGCTGTTATACCTTGGGGGAACAAATGCAGATGAAATTGTAAAACAAACTGCAGTGGCAAAACAGTTCTGGCTGCCTGTGCTGCCCTGCCTGCCCGCCCTCCTGCCCATTACGTCCTGCCTGTGCCACCCTCCTGCCTGCCCTCCTGCCTGTTTACGTCTTTCCTGTGTGCCCTGCTGCCAGTTATTCTGTATTTACATCCGGACTTAACTAATTGAACCATATAAACCATATAAATCAGGACTTTGTTAACGTGACTTCTGACCTGTGGAGGATGGGCTCCCCCTTTCACTCTGGTTCCTCCAAAGGTTTCTTACTATGACTGAGTTTATCCTTGCCAATGTCGCTTTCTAATTTTTCAGGCTAGATCTTGCTCACTGGGACAATTGGGCAGGGACAAAGTAAAGTGCTTTGAGACAATGTAAGGCTATGAAAATGTACTATACAAAATAAAGTGAATTGACTTGAGTAATGTGGCACAAAGCAACCCTTCTTTGCCACAGGAAATGTCTGGTGCAATTTCTTTTTTAATTGTACATGTCAATTGCATAATACCCTAAACTAATTCATTATTATTTCTATTATTATCATCATCATCAGTATTTCATTAGTATTCCATGGTATTTAGATTTTTCAGGAATCAGTGTGTGTACTGTATACTTTTTAATTTATTTGCACTATGTGTAGTGTCTCTGCAGCTGTATATACTTGCTGCATTATGCACAAGAACTTCCCTCAGGCATCAGTATAGTTAATCAAATGTAATATTTCTTGCTTGTTTATTAAGTTGTTTTAGGTATTTTGTGTGTTCCACTTAATTTAGTGTAATTAGTCCTAGTTGACTCAGGTTTAGTTAGATTTTTCCTTCTGTTGTTCCTCTGCATCATGCTACTGTCATAAAATTTCAATGTCTTACCTAACTTAAGAGTTTTGTGCATTGTGTTTTGGAGAGAAAGAAATCATTACTTTTTTTCTTTAGATTCATCCACTGATTCTATCACCTATGACACATTCCCCCTGAATATTTGTTTGTTTATTTATGTATTTGCTTGGGGGATGGAATTAACAAACAGAAATAACTGAATGAATCAGGGTAGTGAAAAACATTTATAAACTTATCATTTTGGTATTGGTACGATCCTGTTCTGGTTAGTTAGCCGAGGGAGTAAATCATCCGGAGTTTCATCTCTCAATCTCCTCCTACACCCACTCAGCATCACAGTATGGACTCCCCAATGCAACTGATCTGCACGTATTTGTACTCTGGGAGGAAATTGAAGCCCCCATAGGAAAAACTCAAAGCCTACAGACATATGCACAAAACCAGGGGACATGCTCAGTTCTGCAGGCCTGGAAGTGTGAGAGAAGGCTATTTATTGAGTTTCCCCTCTGCCCCTGGTAAAGATGAAACATGCACAAGTCATTAAACACACATATACTTACATGAAAGTCTGACTGATACTGGAGCTTCCAGTGCCCGTAAACCAGGTACTGGGGTACTCCATTTCCTTCTTGATAATTAGCGCCATTGAAAAAAAAACGGTGCCTTTCCTAATATTAACTGACTCTCAGACAAATGTACTGCTTGAAGACCCTGCCACTATTCGCATTTTCCAGCAGGAGTCACAAATCTTCATTGCATTCAGTTTATTCTCAGATGAGCTCATGCATGTTTCTATGTGCATCTTTACACTTAAACAAATACAGCTAACCTCTGTTGTTATATTCCATATATATTTGTCGTGACTGGCCTTTTTTCTCAAATGATGGATTTCTGAAACTAAAACTGACAGTATTCTAAAATATTTATATTGCCACATCATCGACACATGTTCTAATATGACATAGCATTCCCCTGGACCATAGTGCGACTTAGAGACAAGATATAACATGCCCTTCACGGTAAAACACTAGATAGGTGCAACACTTAATGTCAACGTTGTCAATGTCAATGTTGACTTAATGTCAACGTTAAATTCATGGATTCGCAAATTAAGTAACACGGTTACAGTACAAAAACGAGCAGAGCTGTGTATGGCATGACTATCTCGCGGCGGCGACAAAATATGCTTATCCTTCTAATTATTCAGAAGAAAATATATTTGCAAGCACAGCCGTTCACGGCTTCCGTACAAAAAGCTGTCACTACGCTACAGGAAGAATACACGACCAATATAGGATTTACACAAGTCTGCTTCTTTTGTTTTATTTAGTAACAACTTTCACAAAAATTGACAGCAATACTGCTAAAAGTGCAGATCTGTTGCCAAATTAAATAAACAAAGAAATTAATCATAAAAATATTCAAAGTATATACAGCCAGGGGCGCCGCTAGCAATTTTGGGCCCTATGACAAAATATGAGGTTGGGCCCCCCTATCACACCCATTCAGATCTCTGGGGGCCCCTAAAGGGCGTGGGCCCTTAGAATTGTCCCAACTTTCCCCCCCTTAGCGGCGCCCCTGTATACAGCTAACCATTTCCAATCGAAAAGTACATACAAGTCTCCAATATAAGTTATACAATGGAGCGCAGATAAAACTTTTAAATAGTAATTAACCAAACTATATAAAGAATACAAGTTTGAATACAGGTAATTTGTATAAATTTTACTGTGTTCAGACTGAAAAATCAGCACCAGCCTTACACACATTGCAGTTCTGCTTTTTTCTTCTTTTAGCATAATTACCCGTTTCACGTTCACGAGGCAGAAGATCCCTGCAAATGTGAAAATTCACAAGTAACAGGCACCATTAACCTCAAGCCATAACAGTCTGCTAGCCTGAACAATAGCAAACTCTATGTATTACCAATTATTACGCAGGTTGTCACTTTATCAAATCATGACTGTTACTAAGAAGTGGGAGTGAAACGCGTGTCACGAGATCTCGCGATATTACAACATGACGAGATTTCTCGTTGGAGCGAAAAGCCGTTTCACGAATGCGCTGCAAATGAGCTGCTGTAAATATGTCGGCATCTGACTAAATTACTATAGTAGATACCCCAGACACTTTTGAATCTTTTGTGTGTCAGCATTTCGGGTGCCCGGCGGAAAATATAAATGGCGAAAGGGAGACAGACAAAACACGAACCATCTGTAAGGACTGTAGAAAGCTAATGCCGCACACAGCGGCTAATGCTACTACTAACTACTATGCAAAGCCATTTGCAGCACCATCATAGCTCTTTATTTAAATTCACTGCACCGGTGAAGAAAACATTTTTAAAAAAATGTTATGTTTATTATTGGGTGCTTTCCACTTCATGCACCCACATACAGCGCTAGCTTAAAGCAATGCATTCTGGTCCTGACGCAATGCATCATGGTTATATTTTTTATCGCCCGTTGCATTACGTCACCATGTCACATGGTACCAAAACTCCGCGAGAGCAAGACACATCAGGCAGCACCTCTTAGCAGGCTGCACAGGCTGGATCCGCCTCCATTACGACACAACTTTGCCCTTATTGGCTTAAGATTTTAGTTACATACATGACGTTTGTATATCTGCTATTTCTCCCGAGAAGCAGGTAAAGCGGTAACTGCTTTTCAATTAATTTACTTGGTAAAATTAAATTTAAATAAATGATATGAATATTGTAATAGTACTCGTGAGCTTTGTTTGTTGTTAGTTACTGTAATGTTGCGCTGCTTTATTTGTTTAATCGTCTTGTCTGTGAAGACATTCAAGTTAATCAAATAAGAACTGCACTGTACACTGTACATGACCATAAAAACTTTGAATCCTTGAAATAAATGTTTTTGATCTTTTCCTTGGCAGTTATCTTTTTACACAGGGCCTCTATGTACACAATAGTTATTTTTTTCACGACTAACAGTATGGATCAGGAGTTGGTTATTGTAAAAGAAGTAATGTGCATGCAGGTGATATTTGTATAGATTTATATTTACCCCTAGGTGATAAGTTTGACAGTCATTTCTTTTACCGTTTGGCCTCTCGGTTGAACATAATAGTGGCGCGAGCAGCTCCACTTGGTTTTTTAAAAATACTCAGCCATGAACTTTTGGTGAACTCAGGTGAATCCCTTCCTTCAGTAGTAAACCTTGGTAGTTTCAGCCGTTTACACATTGTCTCACTAAAAGGTTGATAATATATTTGTCCTTTTACATAGTGATAAAATATACGCGATAAAAATGTGAATATTCATAGATTCAGGACTAACAAAGTAGCTAACAGAAACTCAGACTAACAAAAGGTGCAAATACATACTCAGTTGGTTCCATTGTGTTGATTACATTATAATGTTTACATTGTAATGATTATATCATGGATATTTGGCATGCTTTTTATAAAATCGTAATTCTTATATTCTGCGTTATATAGTGCTAAATAATATTCCATAGATGGATGGACTTTATTAATCCCCGTGGGGAAATTGTGTTTTTTATGTCTCCCTCAACTTACTCTTTGTGGAGTAAGTTGTCCGCGAAGTGCAGCTACCTGTTGGGGCGCCCAGGGAGCTGGGGGTTAAGGGCCTTGCTCAAGGACCCACAGACGTGCTGAGGCTGGGTTAGTTTCAACTGGTGACCTCATTACAGGCACAAGGACTGACCCCTGCCCCCCAACTGTGTATGAGTAGCATTTATGCTGTTTCTTGAGTGTGAGCTAGTACATAAACCAGCTAGTGCTCACCATTGCAAAAATACTCTAGCTTTCTGTCATACACATTTTTTTATTTTCTTACATTGTCCGTTTTTGTTCATAGTCTGTAATATTCTGAATAACGACAATGTAGAGGAAAAACAGATTAAATTCTCCTTGTTTGTAATTTCCCCATGTAATCCACTGCCTTGTGGTAAGAGGTGCAAAAGTCAGACGCGTTGAATGATGAGGATACGATATTGAGTTTAGTTCTTGAGAGGATTTATTCATATGATATTTTAACACACAGTACTTTGAACTGGTTTGTTTGGCGCAAAAGGGCCGATATGCAGACACCATCACACATGGCAAATACGGTCAATGACTGTTTCACTTTGCACCTTCAGCCCTGAGCCGCGTAATCTCAGCACCTTTAATAACAACCATTGCTGCCTCCTACAGGTGGGAATACACTTAGACAATAGTAAATATCACTAAGGCAGGCAAGTACCTCTCGTTTCAAGTGTTGCAATACTATATAACATTATATTATAAACAATAAATACGAATAAATAAAAACATTAAACAAATAAACATAATCAATAATATTCATGAATAATTATGCTTAATATACAAATAAAAGAATAGCTCCTGCAGATGATTTCAGATAACTACTGGAACAATGAGTTCTGGAGGGGAGCAAGCTCTGTTACATGCTATAGAAATGTTGATCTGATTCCTTTCATTATCAGATTGTTACCACTGTTAAAAACCACAGATATTGTATTCTGATTGTATGCATTTCCTTATTAGGGCATGTCAGTTACTTCTGTTAAAAAATCCGTTTATTCTGACGTCGTAAATTTCCTGATCAGAGTTTACCCTCTTTAAAGTGATGGAGGTCCACTTGTGCGAAAGATACATCGATATGCATATGAGATTTCGTTTGTGCCAAAAATATGTAAATAGCACACAGTCCATGTCGACTGAGCATGTGACAAAGAATTTTTCTGTGACAATTCTATTTTGTCAATGAGTTTGTCTGTGGAGCCCCTGAAGGGACCTAATGGTGTCCGCTAATTAGATACCCAGAAATAAACTGTGTGGCTCCTGCCCAAGCATTGCTGCCCAAACAGCAGCTTCCTCCTTATGCCACCGAGGGAGGAGTAGCCAGTGGTTCCCCTGCCCCTTCCCCTCTCCCCCCTGCAGACGAGGATCATAACCATTCAGCACCCGACTCTACCTCCTTCTCGGTGAAGAAGTGCCGTGGCGAAACACTCAGGCAGCAGGACGAGGTAGCAGAAATTCTTGCCCCTATGTTGGTATGTCCAAATCCTCAAGGGGGAGATAAGGTTTGCTCATCTGACACTGTAGATGAAGGAGTTGAACATAAGAACATAAGAACTATACAAACGAGACGAGGCCATTCGGCCCATCAAGCTCGCTTGGGGAGAACTAAACTAATAGCTCAGAGTCGTTAAAATCTTATCTAGCTCTGATTTAAAGGAACCCAAGGATTCAGCTTGCACTACATTATCAGGAAGACTATTCCATACTCTACACGCTGCGTAAAGAAGTGCTTCCTTAAATCCAGCTTGAAATGTTCTCCCGCTAATTTCCACCTATGGCCACGAGTTCGTGTATTTAAACTAATGCTGAAGTAACTATTTGGTTGAACAGCATCCAAACCTGTTAGAATCTTATATACCTGGATCATGTCCCCCCTCAATCTCCTTTGCTTGAGACTGAACAGATTTAGCTCAAGTAACCGTTCCTCGTATGACATTCCTCTAAGACCAGGAATCATTTTTGTGGCCCTACGCTGCACCTTTTCTAAGGCCACAATGTCCTTTTTAAGATATGGTGACCAAACCTGCACACAATATTCTAGGTGAGGTCTCACCAAGGAATTGTATAATCTTAGCATTACCTCCCTTGACTTAAACTCCACACACCTGGAGATATACCCCAACATCCTATTGGCCTTTTTTATTGCTTCCCCACACTGGCGAGAATGGGACATGGAAGCATCAACATACACACCAAGGTCTTTCTCATGATCAGCTACCTTTATTTCAGTGACACCCATGAAATACCTGTACTTTATATTTCTGCTCCCTAGATGGAGTACCTTATATTTATCGACGTTAAATTTCATCTGCCAGGTATCGGCCCAGTCACTAATTAAATCAAGATCCCGCTGTAGCTGCTGAGCCACTAATTCAGTATCTGCTACACCACCCACCTTGGTGTCATCTGCAAATTTCACCAGTTTACTGTATATATTGGTATCCATATCATTTATGTAAATTAGGAACAATAGTGGTCCTAAAATCGAACCCTGCGGTACCCCACTATGAACGCAAGCCCACTGTGAGTTGAAGGACATTGCCAGTGACCTGCTGGACCCCAGGCAGAACAGGCCTCACCATGCGACAGCCCTTCAGAGACTGGTCCTCCTGCGCATGGACTGGGGCATGATGCATCAGTTTAAACAGGAGCCTGGTAAATCCTGCGAGTGCTACACCAAGCGACTGATGGCAGCATTCTCCAACTACAGTGGGATGGACTCCACAACGGACCGAGAGTGTATGTGATGTAAAATACACTAAGATAGGTAAAAACTCTTTTGTGGACTAAGTAAAACAAACATTTTATGTTCTAGTTTTCTTAAAACTACTGAAACAAATAATTGGCTACACTGCAGTTCCGCTGTTTTGTTTGGCACCCCTGCATGTCGTGCATTGTGTGGAAAAAACCTGAAGGCTGAGGAATGTTACGTAACACAGCTAGAATGTAAAAACTCTCTCTGGTGTAATTCACTGCATAAAACCAATGGTGTTAAGTGTGATGTCTTCTTCATAACACTCCCTGATGTTTGTGTCCGTGACCATGAGATAGGGTGGGCTGCTTTTCTTCCTTCCTTTGACTAGTATTCCTCCTAAATTGTTCATCTGTATTTGCTGCATTGGTACTTGATGTGCGTGTGCCTTGTGTCACGATCGCCATTTAACGGGAGCGGCGGACGGGCAGGAAACAGGCAAGGCAGGCAGGATACGGGGATTTATTAGGAACACGGGGTGCAGGAAACATCTCACGCAGACGGACTTCAATGACGGACACTGAACTCTAGTAAGACATGAACTCAAATAGACAGGACTGATTGAAAATAATCGGACACAGCTGGGTACGATCAGGGAAGCACACGTGGATAATCAGGGGGCGTGGCACACACGGTGGTCAGACTGTCCGGGACCTCCTCGGGGACTAGGGCAGGAAAGTCTGGAGCTGGGTCAGGGACAGGAGTGGGGCCAGGAACAAGAGCCCCAGGGGGCACAGTCATTTGAGGCGGAGGGAGCGCCTCGGGCGTGGGCTCTGGGGCCGCAGGGGGCAGCGGAGGCGGCTGCTCAGGAGCTACGGGCAAAGCAGGCGGCGGCTGCTCGGGCTCTGGGGCCGCAGGGGGCAGCGGAGGCGGCTGCTCGGGCTGCGCAGGAGCTATGGGCGACGAAGGCAACTGCTCAGACGCTGTAGCAGGAACCCAGGACTTTATGCTCAGCCCACTGCTGTTAACTCCGATGACTCACAACTGAGCAGCAATGCACATTTCGAATTCCATCATCAACATCAGGCAGATGACAAGACTGTTGTGGGTCTCATCAATAAAAACGGTGACTCAGCATACAAAGAGGAAGTGTGATGACTATCGGACTGCTGCAGAGCCAACAACCTGTCTCTGAATGTTGACCAAAGAGATGGTTGTTGACGTTAGAAGAACACAAAACACAGAGTGACCACTCTCTGCTGCACATCGATGGCTCATCTGTGGAGATCGTAGAGAGTACCAGATTCCTTGTTGTCCATCTGGCGGAGAATCTCACCAGGTCCTTCAACATCAGCTCCATAGTAAGGAAAGCACAGCAGCACCTCTACTCTCCACGGAAGCTCAGAAAAGCCCATCTCCCATTCTCACACTCTATTGGGGAACTGTTGAAAGCACCCTGAGCAGCTGCATCACGGTCTGCTTTGAGAACTGTGTCGCCTCAGATCACAAGTCCCTACAACAGATAGTGATGACAGGTGAGAAAATCATTGGGAGTATCGTGTTAGAGAAATATGTACTTTTTTTATCATCATTTTGCTAGACGCTTAGAAACAACACCCTGCCGCAGCTTGATCTTAATTGAGCAATAACACGTCTCAAGAACTGTCGCTTGAATATTTCCACCCCATATATGGTGACAAACAATGTTCAATGTCAGTTGCATATCCTGTTTGTGTACCTCAATAAAAGACACTGCGAGGGGAGTTACTCTTTCGAAGTTGGCTGAGTTCGACTGAGAGGCTGACACCTCGAGGTCAGGACCGGGCTTCCCTTTGTAAGGAAAAGTGGTAAAAATGTCCCAAGGTTCTTGGTTGATCATTTGAATGCAGACAATGTTAGGAATTTATGATCATGGGGGAAGCCAGGGAGAGAATGGGGGTTCCAGTTGGCACCACTATGGTGATAAGGATAAGATAAGGTGATAAGAATTGAATTACAATGATCATAAAAGTCTCCACCCTGTCCTGTCCCGTCCCTGTCTCAGGATCCTCACACTCCAGGGGGTCACTCTTTATATGTAAATTCACTCACAACACCTACACACAACACCTTGGTGGGGAGGGCCTTTTTGGGTATAAAGGGGGGTGAAGAACTGTCTTCAATTTGTATCTGAGCTGCCTTTCAGTACCCGGTGTGTCTCTACACTGTATTACATTGTATTATTTTTGCTGTTCAATAAACCATCATTTTGCTGAAACTGCGGAGACTCTGCAAGTGGATTCCCTACACCTTGCAGCAAGTAAAACGTCATCACAGCTGTCTGCGTTGTTCTGTGTTCAGAGACTGGTTTGTTTCCAGCGCATCTTCAGAAGAAGATAACCCTAACATATCTCTCCCCTCCATCACAGATATTCACACCACACACTGCATCCGCAAAGCCACCACCATTGTGGATGACCCCACCCACCCCTCACATTATCGTTTCACCCTCCTGCCTTCTGGAAATAGGTCCCGGAGCATTCGGGCCTTTACAGCCAGACTCAAACAGCTTTATCCCCCATGCCGTCAGACTACTGAACTCTCAGGGACTAATCTGATACCACACACACATACACTCATTAACACACTTTATTATTTAACTACTATTTTTTATCTTATTGTCGCCATGTTTACAGTTACTTTTATTTATTTTTATTGCTACCTCATTGGACAACCAAACTGCGCCTTCTCAGTACTGGGTTTACTGTGCTGTTTGTGCTCGTTGGTGTCAGTTGTCCTCTCTTTTTGCACTGTCCTGCAATGTTTGCACAGTTTTTGCTCATTATGCACCATACAGTATGTTGCTAGGTTGGTATGTGTTAGTCTTCTGTTAATTTAAGTAGCACCTTGGTCCGAGGGAAACAGTTTCTTTTGTAACTGTACTATACTCAACTGTGTAAAGTTAAAAATAACATTAAAGACCTACTTGACTTTTACTGAACAGGTGCTAAAGTGAAATTACTTGCTTCTGGGAAAGAACTCCAGCTGAAATTCTGTACAACAATTATGGGAGACATATGGGAAGGACGCGGTGTCAGACCTGCCCCAGTGGGACGAATGTGGTTTTCCTAGTAACAGCAGCTTCAGTCCCAATCAGATAAGCCAGATGCGTCTGAAATTAGAGGAACGGGATCAGACTGGTTGCTCAGGGACTAATGTGGTAGAACTAAAACAGAGACAAATTGGACGGTGTTTCAATTGTGGGAAAATGAGACAAAGCAGGCAGAGGAGATGCGGGTGGCAAAGAAGCATGAGATAAGGAATGCAGAGAATGTGGATGAGGGTGAGACTCCTGTGAAAACTGTGTATTGAAAATTAGGGCCATAGTATTGTCATCCATCCTGTCAGGGTATGGAAATACACTGAGGGTAAATGGCCTAATGCAGGAAGTGTCTTAATCCTATAACATCCAGCTGATTCAGGCTGTGGGGGACAGTGTAGTACTGCACTCTTCTGGCTGGGACCTTGAATAAATGAATGAATGTTACATTTATACAGCCCTTTTCTAAGATACACAAAGAGCTTTACAGAAGCACTGGGGAGCCACTTCAACCCAAACGTGAGGCAGCAGGAGAGGGGGCCCAGGCAGAGAGAACAGCCAACAAGACGGGTGCTTCCACAGACAGGACGGGGGCCCCGGCAGACCAACGCTGACGACTCCTGGGACCAAGTCAACAGAGCAGCTGTCGTCATTGTGACTCACCCTCATACATCCATCCATTGTCTAAACCGCTTATGCTACTGGGTCGCGGGGGGTCCAGAGCCTATCCTGGCAGGATCTGTGCACGAGGCAGGGAACAACCCAGGACGGGGGGGCAGCTCATTGCAAGGCACATTCACACACCATTCACACACACATGCACTCCTACGGCCAATTTAGCAAGAGAGAACATGCAAACTCCCCACACATGTGACCCAGGCGGAGACTCGAACCTGAGTCCCAGTGGTGGGAGGTAACAGTGCTAATCACTGCACCACCAAGCAGCCCCACCCTCATACATGATTTCTGATTCTTGATTTTAATCCCCTTTTCTGTTTTTGGCAACATATAAAGTGCTGTGAATGTCACTGTCAGATTGTCATATCATCCTCCAGTTGTCCCTTGTCACCCTGGATGCACATTGAGTGTTTGCTAAATATTTTATCTTGTAGTGTTCCTGATTTTTTCCTGTGTTTTAATTTGCAATTCTCAAATTTCATGACTGGCATCCGTGGGGACGATTAATTAAACCTGTTAACTCTGCACTTCAATTTCAAACTGTTGGTAACATGTGTACATATTTTTGTCTGATCTTTTCACCACCAGGTGGCGATATAGCAACTCCAGAGTTATTGATGGCTAGAACAAAAAAAACACAGTAACACAGAGGTGTAGCTAAAAATTCTGGGCCCCTGACAGAATGTCACCTTGCGCCCTCTGTCGAATTTTACATTCTGTGAAAGAGATTTGTTGAGCCATCTTCCAATGTAATCCAATCCAGCTCTTTATTTGAAAAGCACTTTAAACAACCTTATGGACCAAAGTGCTGCACAAAGGAATAAATAAAAACATTCACACACTTAAAAACGAAGTAAAAGAAATTTAATAAAAACCAAAACATTCAATGTGAGTAAAAGGCCATTAATAAAAATTTAAAAAAATCAATTAATTAATAAAGAAAAGGCTAAGATTAAAATAAGATTTACTATTAAAATTAACATCTCACAATGTGTCAAAGGTGAAGGAGAAGAGATTAGAAGAGATTTAAAAACGGACAGAGGGGATTCCTCTCTAATGTGAAAAGGCAAGTCATTCCACATTTTAGGAGCTGCGACTGCAAAGGCTCGATCCCCTCTAAGCTCACGCTGAGTCTTAGGAACCGTCAGGAACAGCTGATCAGCTGACCTGAGAGAGCGGGTGGGGGTGTAAGGGTGAAGCAGCTCACAGAGGTCAGATGGAGCAAGACCACTGAGGGCTTTAAAAGCAAATAACAGAATTTTAAAATGAATCCTAAAATGTACGGGCAGCCAGTGGAGTGAGGCTAAAATGGGGGAGACATGCTCATATTTCCATGTGCGGCAGCATTTTGAACCTTCTGGAGGTGAACAATAGTGGAGCCTCTAACCCCAACATAGAGGGCGTTACAGTGGTCCAAACTAGTAGTGACAAAAGAGTGGATTACTGTCTCAAAGTGCTGCCTAGAAAGAATTGGCTTTATTTTGGCCAACTGCCTCAATTGTAAAAAGCTTGACTTGACAACTAACCTTATCTGAGTGTCAAACTTAAGGTTGGTGTCGACTTTATGTGTGTGATGTGTGATGACTGGTTTACAATATTGTTCCAAGGAACCTAAAATTACAGTGGAGGTCAGAGGAGTGGAGTTACCAAAAACCAACACTTCTGTCCATTACCTCCCCACTTCCTTGTTAGTTACAATATTTGTTCTGCATTACTGTACTGCTTTGGAGCCTTTTGATATTAAGGTGAATAACACAGGTGAAAAATTAAGGTGAAAAAAGAGACAGATGCATTGACAGCAGTCGTGGCCACACTTTGGACTGGGAGTGTAAGAGCAAAGGAAACTGAATCCACTATGTTCTGTCCTGTAAATTTTTATTAAACACCACATGACACACATACGAGTCCTGTTTTAACTTTCAGGGCTGATGGTCTGCAGCCTGGCTTGTGTTCTACAGTGCAGCGCAGGTGCAGTCACTGTGCTGAGCCCGGCGTTATATTAATGACGCAGCCTTTCACACTGACCAGTGAGAAATAACCTTGAAAATGACTGTGCTCTTTGTGGTTCTCCTTTTTTCTTACCACCAAGCAAGAGACTAAACATATTTTCTACTTATCAGTTATCAGAAATCAGAAATGTCATGCAGTAATCAGAGGTTAGACAGCAAGAATGACTTTTGTATTTTTATCTTTTGTCAATCTTTTATCCAGCGACTACTAATTCTCATCGGGGTCTGGAGAGGGTGGGACCTGTCCCAGGAAGCACAGAGCACAGGCCTGCATGGGATGCCATTCCACACAAGCAAAAACAATTAAGATGGTCAGATTTGCCTCACTGTGTGATTTTGACTGAAAGATGAACTAAGCACAGTCTTGTGTGTATAAAAATGCGTAGATTCATTTAACTTTAACAATGAGATTCAGCAACATGACCTTATAGTGTTAATGATCGGTATCTTACTGGTATTAACTGAATTATGCAAAATTCTACATTATTCTATATTATTGCACCCAAATTGTTCATACTGACTAAATGTAATTACTGACATCCTGGACATACTGCTTTTTAGGTTTGAATTTAAAATGTTAGTAGACAAATTCATGCTGTCAATAACATCTCACTTGCTCACCCACTTTTAGATAAAAATACCCTTTGTGGTTTTTCTAGTGAAGCAGTGGGCCTGAGCTGAGGACCTGATGGTTGTGTGGTTTTCGCTCACTGAGAAGAGAGACACAAACACCCTGCTCTCAGTCGGTCAGTCTTCCTGTAAAATGCAGAGGTGAGACTGCTAGTGGAAAATTACTGACTGCAGCGTCAACAACACATATAAACAGCAGCACAAACAAAATGTTCCACAAATGCAGGACATCTGTATGCTTACAGCACACATCAGACACGCTGACCCTCAGCACTGAGCTCCTCCAGGCTCTGTGCTCTCCCTCTTCTCTTCAATTTCTACACAAATCACTGCTGCTCCAGTGAAGATCCTGAATTTTGCAGGTGATACTACTGTGTTTGCCATCATAACTGAAGGTGATGAGTCTGCCTACAGACTGGAAGTCGTACAGCTGACCATCCAGTTCTGAACTCACATTATCCCAAATGTCCACATGCTTAGACTCCTCTCATCATCAGGGAGGAGCGTCCCTTGGCACTGTAGAGTAGATGGATGAGAGCAGGCTGATAACAAGGCTGTCATCAATTTTATGTGACACCTCTCACCCCCCCAGCAGACTATGGAGGCCCGTAAGGGCAGCTCCTTCAGTAAGAGACTCAGACACCCGGCGTGTGACAGAACGGTACCGCAGGTCATTGGGCCCCACAGCAGTCAGGCTTTATAATCTGCACTCTGCTCATTGAACTTTTCCCCTGTTCACTGTCTTCTGATACAGTTTCTATCTGCTGCTGATCTGCAATATTGTTCCTCCTTATTCACTGATGTGCAGTGTTGCATTGAGCCAGTGCATTATGCCCTGTGTGGCAGCTTCCTTTGGGAGGCTAATATCTGGCACATGAGCAATAATGTTACATGCAATAGGATTGTGTATAAGTTAAGGATTGTGTATAAGTTAATTTTAATATTCCTATAATATTCCTCTGTATGTAATATATTCTTATTTTTTGTTTCTATTATTACCCTATATTTATATATACATCCATTTCTTTTACATTCATAATGATGTTGTTTGTTGTTTTGTGCCCCACTGCTCTTGTAACAAGCCTCAGTCTTGACTCTCCCTTTTAAGGTCTTGGCCTTAAATCACACTCGATATAGGTGGTGTCGTCCCCATCACCCTGACCAGGATACATGCTGTAAGATTAATGGATGGTGTTTATCTGTGTGATGAAAAAGAATGTGAATAAAACAAAAATGTACCATTATAAATGGGAGCCCTAGGATGTGTGGTGGTTAGAGATGTGGACTGATGAGAATTTTGCTTTTCTAAAGTTCTGTTGTGAAAACTGTACATTCCGTTCCATGTACAGTAGTGATATGTAGCAATCATGTGCTCCAGTCAAATGTCCAGCTGCATGAATAATAATGGTGGCTTGTTTGGATAAAATAACTTAGGCTGAATACTTGAAAGCGTGACCTGGGTGAGGTAGAGAGGAAACAGGGTCTTACAAGAAGCAGATATTGTTCTGTCTGTGTGGTTTTTACTCTTTGCAAAGTGAGTCCAGCACAGTGCAGTCAGTGGGTCAGTCTTCCTGAGCTGCATCTAACCAGTGGAAACATCTGCAGCACTGCAGAGAAGCACTCAGCAGACAAACAAACCCAAACAGCTTACAGCTGTATGTCACTTTTGGACAGAGGTGGACAAAGTACACAACTTCACTACTTGAGTTAAGTATAGATACTCCTCGTCAAATAATACTCAAAGTTTTTCAGTTAATTTTTTACTTCAGTTAAAGTACTGGAGTATTTGCATCTAAAAATACTTAAGTATTCAAAAGTACATTATGTTTTAAATGCAAGACATTTTTCAGAACCTAATGACTCCTGAACACCCCACTGAATACACTGACTGGCTTGTACATCTTGTAGAATAAAAAGCTTGTGGAATATGATACAATGACTATAGAAACACAACTGACATAACAAAAGTACAGCCATTGTCATTTTCATCTTATTTAACACCCCCCACCCCACTCACACAAAAGAGCATGGTAGTGTTCTTACAGAGCCGTAGCAGTGTGTGTGTGTGCATGTGTGCATGTGTGTTTGTGTGTGTGTGTGTCTATGTGTGTGTGTGTTTGTGTGTCTGTGTATGTTTGTGTGTGTGTCTATGTGTGTGTATGTTTGTGAGCCAAGTAACAAGACAGGGAGCAAGAAACAAAACTCCTCTTTCTTAATTATCCACATCGTTATTAACGACACAGGTATATATACAGGTACATATACAGGTACATGTATATACTCAAAAATACATCCAGAACACACAATTAAATGAAAAACGTAATTTAAGAACACTTGAAATTTTCATTCAGTTTCTTTCATCTGTTTAATATAATCGATCAGTCCCTGTGCGTTTGCCCCAAACCATTCAGCATGGTACACAAGGGAGACAAGTAAGCATGTGTGACATCAAAGAACTGATTGCAGCAACTCAGCCTTTCCACAACATTAAAGCCGCTTATTCCCCCCCATGCCATGAAGAAATAATCTCTGTGGCTCCCCTCTCCCCCTCCCTCAGCCCCCAGTCTGGCTTGAACATTTGCACTTCCAGTAAAAATGCGCCCCAAACACACTGACACCAAACTCAGCACCGGTGCTCCGTAAAATCCCGTGATTCAGTCTCAGAAGCACTGGCTCCCCTGCCCTCCTCTGAACATTATTAAAGCTACACCCTGAACACTCTGTGTGACTGACATGAATGAGAAGCATCTTTATTCATAATCTCTGTAGCGGAGGTCAGAATACAGAGTGTCATTATTCCCGTCTTTCTTCTGTCTCCTGGGTTTTGGCTTCTTAAGGTTCAGGGCAGCGTAATTCAGTGTGTCCTCGTCATGGCACTGTGGAGACAAAGATGGCAGAATTGGATGGATCAAATCGGTTTGCTATTACCTATTTTCACAAATAGCACTTAAAATGCTGATCCCAGGATGGAAATCAGTCTGAGGTTCATTTGTTTTACTGACGATTTGTAATTTGAAATATTTATTACATACTTGCTTGCGTGACCATTCCACTTTTGATATATCACTGTTCTTTTCATCTGTTTAAAATATATAACACATCAATATATTATTTAATTTCGCACGGTATCATACCGTGGTCAGATAACATTCCGAATTTTCAAGCAATCAACATCCTTTTTGTCTCAAAAATGAAAGTAAAAATGACTTCTGTCAATTTAAGTGTGCATGTTTGGATACGTGTCATTTGTTCTCATATATCATATATAATAAAATTGCTATAAAGGAGATCTTGGTAATAAAAGTTATTGATATGCAACTTATTGCAACATGTATATTTCAATAGATTTTGCAAAATATGAAAGATATAATACAAAAATGTAAATCTTACAGTACAAAAAGGTTTATATAAATAAGGTGAGATTTAATAATGGATTTTAAAACTGTATTACCTGCAAGAGTGGTTTTAATATGAAAATGTTATCTATCATAAAACAATTTTATATTTCTATAATTTGTTAAAATCTACATTTTGTCCTTCTGAGTGCATAAAGCCGGGCAGCGTACCTGCACAGTGTGTACAGGTCAGTTTACATCTTATACAAATGAGAGCAACGTTCAGAATAATGCTGCAAGATAAAACTATCAGCAAGCCAGAGTGAAGAGGATCCAGCAGCTTCTGAAAGCCTGTAACAAAGAGATAGATTTCAGCATAATGATATAGAGACACATTTCCCATTTGCTTACATTACATTAGTTAAAGATCAAATCGATAACACATTACAGCAGTTGTTTTGTAAATAGTCCATTTTTAACATGAACTTCTAGTATTTTGCATTTTAACAATTTATATTAATATTTGAAATAATTATTAAATTAGGCTCCGGACCCCCCGCGACCCAATAGGATAAGCGGTTTGGAAAATGGATGGATGGATGGATATTAATATTTGAAATAATTATTAAATTAGGCTCCGGACCCCCCGCGACCCAATAGGATAAGCGGTTTGGAAAATGGATGGATGGATGGATAATTATTAAATTAACATCTGTGTAATTTAATTTAAGCACTTAAATTAGAAAATTCATTACATTAAAAAAAGAAATAAATGTCTTAATAGCAGAATAAGCTAAATAAAACTTTGAAGCAGATATACTCTCCACACTGGGTGCTACCATCTATATCCAGCTGTGTGCCGTTCCCAAACAGCATCTCCCCACACTGGGTGTTACCATCTATATCCAGCTATGTGCCGTTCCCAAACAGCATCTCCCCACACATGGCCACAGCGCAGTAGTAAGTCCCAGCATCGGAGAGGCTGAGGTTCCCCTTGGGGAGGCTGTAGACGCAGCTCCGTGTAGGAGATCCAGCCTCAGGGCTCTTCTCACACTCATCACTGCTGTTTCCATGGCTGTAAATGACTCCAGGAAGGGATTCTCCTGATCCATGTCTGAACCAGTAAACACTGTGTTCTCCTGCACAGCTCCCAGTCTCTATCGTACACTGCAGGCTCACAGAGTCTCCTGGCTGCAATGTGTCAGACACAGGCTGCTGTACCACAGTCCTGCTGTTGGAGTCTTTACCTGAAAAGCAAAATAGTCATGATGACAGCCCTTTGAGAATAACAATGGAAAATACAGATCCTCAAAAATTGTTCTTACAGATTTTTGGGAACTGAATCGATGTTCTTCTAGCCATCCAAGAAATCAGTAACTTCTTGGAGAACAGCTGACATTCTTCTCTCTTTTTATTGTATTACTGCTTATTAGTATATATCAGGTAACACTATACATTAACTGCACCTACATAATACCTAAATAAAAATTATATGATAATAACAAACATTATAATCATATAATGTCTTGTATTAATGTATGAAGGTAGATGAATATAATTAATTTCAATTCAAAGAAATGAAGTGTGTAAAGTGTACTTTATATTTTCATGATTTTCGTGACTTTACATTTGGTTTATGTTGCCCCTTTTCCACAGGAAGGTATTTATTGTTTTTGCATATTTAGCTCTTGATGTGTTTTGGTATTTTTGAGCATTTTGCTGTAGTACCTGCATAATTTAATTCAAGAGCCGAAGAGCTGTTTGCCCATTACTAGTTTGTCTATCTTTTAACATTAAAGAAAAAGTATACATAGTAAAAGGAATTACTTGGTTTCGTAGTTCCTCCTATTTATTTTCTTATGCACACAAAAGTAAGTTTTTCCGTTCAACCATAGCACTACAGCGAAAAGCAAAACGTCATGGCAAATACAATTATGCTTTATTCCAATACACATTGCTAATTTTTCATTATTATTACATTTATTCAGCATAATATCTTCAAAGGTTTCATGATTTAATTTGCAATCTTCTGGCCTGAAATCTTTTCCTGCTACACTGAAGACTCTCTCAGCGTGTGCAGAGAAAGCTGCAGCCAAAGGGTTGGCATCCTCTGATAAACATGGTTGGTTCAGGTATCGGTGACATTATGTGAACCTTTCATGGCAGGAATAGGGACTAGTTTGACTTTTGATGCAGGAAAAGTGTTTGGGACGTTTCTTAGGTTAGAAACTGCCGTCACTGCAGCCAACACTGACTTTTAAGGAGAGACACTCAGCTCTTCCTATGAGCAGATCCACCATGGTGCACAAAATGACAGTATAATTATTATTTTAGGTGACACTTCAAATGTTGCATTATTTCATTCTTTACAAAACGACATTTTTATAACAATGATGTATAACAATGTTAATGTGTTTATGTATAATTCATATTTAAATTAAAGTTCATATTTTAGTTAAAAGCTACACCTACAGTACGTATATGAACTTGAATTTGAATCCAAACCCTTTTTCGTTCTTCTTCTTTAAATTCAAATATAAATTTCAATGCCACAACCTGTTTTCAACCACAATTCAAATGTAATTCAGATTAACAAAATGAACTGAAATTCAAGTTCATATATGTATTCAAAATCCTGAATTTTAGGATACGTATTTGAGAATTTCATTCTCAAATCAGTTCTGAATGGTGCACATCCCTAGTTCATATGTTAAATCATGCATTTTTTTTTTCAGAGTGAATACACACTGACTGCTCAGATAAATAACGTCAAAAATAATTTTCTTTTGTTGCTTAAGATTTTTGCACAGTCCTATACTGTATATAACAACTCAAACATTTTTTTATGTTATTTGTTTTAAAGAGGCTGCAATGTGTAACATTAACATCTGTATAAAGAGAAGGTTAGGCTTTTGGCTGACAGCAAGCAAAATGCAACAAATTGTATAATAATAATAATAATAATAATAATAATGAATGATTTTTGTTTGATGTTTAGAAAAACATTTATGGAACAAAGCAGACAATAAGGTATCTTTGCTAATTTTATATTGACAAACAACTAAACTGTCAAAATTATTTTGCAGGGAATAATCTTACTGACATTATAATAAAGCAAATATGAAAATAGTTGGAATCTCATTTACCTGTGATTATGACAAAGGTTCCATTCCCGAAGGTGACCTCATGAAGAAACACAGCAGCACAATAATAATAATAAAACTCCCCTCTGCATTCAGTAAAGAGTAACGTTTTATGCTTTTATATTCCTTGTAAAATTCACCAGGTACGTAGAGAAGTGCTTTCGCCATGGGCTGGGGCTTCCGACCAACAGCTTGCTTAAACAAAGTAACAAAAGTTGTTTCTCCTTGACAGAAGCATGTCAGGGTCACACTGTCTCCAAGCTGAACCCTCATCAGGTGACTGGGCTGAACAACATCTGTAGTCAGTGCAGTGTCTGCAAAAACAGAAAAACAAAAAAAATCATAATCAAATAAGACATATAATAGTAATCTAAATAACTATTAACTATGATGCAGATTAAATGGCCAAATTCCACTGATCACATCATACAGATAAATGAAAATATTAAAATCCCAAAATAATTTATATTATAGGGCCTTACTAATGAAAATGAGAAGACCAAAGAGTCTGAACATTTTTGTGCTTCCACTGTTTAGAATAAACTGCTCTGCTGCTAAGTGAGAGATCATGGTCGTGGTCGGGATGAAAGGGCAGGAAACAGAGAGGAAACAGAGAGACACACATCAGGCTGATCTGATTGGCTGTTCACATGGGAACTTAAGTAACAGTGAAAAAGCATTTTAATGTGCACTTACATGACGTTTATTAATTTACTCCTTAACATCCAGTTAAAATGAGAACAATTAGATAAACAGGAGCAGATACTGAGCATATAAAGTTCTTTGTACAGAGTGCTGAGATACTGTGGGAGAGCATTTGCTAATCATCTCTCTCAGACAAGCTCAGCACAGTATGAGTCTGTTATCTATCTGATATTAGACAGTCTCTCATACAGTAATAATAATTGATACTTTATTGGTCCCTGTGGAGAAATTGTCTTAACTTCTCTCTCAACTTGCTCTCTTTTTTTTAGAGTAAACAGAGTAAGTTGTCTGCGAAGGGCAGCCACCCATAGTGATGCCCAGTGAGCTGGGGGTTAAGGGCCTCGCTCAAGGACGCAGAGATGTGCTGTGGCTGGGTTTGAACCAGCGACCATCTTATTACAAGCACACAGGCATTAGATATTCTAATCACACTTAAAAGGCAGATTAAATGTTCTTTCCACCATGCAAACAGAATGTAAATTGTAGCTTTACTGCTTAGATTTACATTCACACATTTGCATTTAAAACAAGCATTTTAAGTGATGTACATGAGAGTAAATGGTGAATCAGTTTATTTGCCACTCTACACATTACATTGGCGCCCATTATAAGTAACTGTACAGTGACATTGCAGTTCCTCAGTTGCTTTGATGCATTTCTGGAATCACCCTTAACATCTGCAAAACTGTAAGTGCATTTCCCAAAACAATTCGTGCAAACAGCACCACACAGATGGACTGTCTACAAAAAAAGTCATAGAGGCCACCAGCAGCCCGAATACCACACCGTAAGGCCGTATGTTAGGATGCTCTCTATGGCAGAGCGGTAGGAGGCCACCAGCAGCCCGCATACCAGACCGTAAGGCAGCATGTTAGGATGCTCTCTATGGCAGAGCAGTTGAAGGTCCCGATCAAGAAATCCGACAAGTTTCCCCAATAAGCCAGTAACCCCGCTTCATAGAACAGGCCACAGGACTGGTTTTGGTGAGATAGTCCGAGTAGTAGGTAGAAATCAGGATGGAGACTGAGTGTGGGTCTAACAGGTGAGCAGATGTAGGACAGAATGTAGAGCCCTCTGGTGGAGTGCCTGTGCATGACTGAATGTATGGTTTGGGTCTGATGGTCTGAATAGTTGGTAGAAATAGGCACCTTCCTACCTGATGTGGTAGGTCTAGATAAGGGGTCACCAACATGGTGCCCCAAGGATGCCCCCAATGACCACATGAGTTGCCCGTGGACCTGTTCTATAAAATAGCACAACTCACCAGCGAACATCATCTAAAATTTTATTTTGTCCTGTTTCTAATCTATCACATTTGCATTTATATAGATTTGAAATTGAATATAAAAAAGCATTTAAAACATGTTTATCATGCATGAAGTTTAGACATGTTTAGGAGGGCGTTTAAAACTGATATCAAACTTCGTATGGCTCAGTACCCGTGAAGTAGCTCTCCGTTTTAAAAAGGTTGGTGACCCCTGGTCTAGATCTTGCAAGTTTGTTTGTACTGGCTGTGTGAACATACTGTAGCACTGTTAAGAATATGCAACACAGCCTGAGTTGGGGATCTGCTGTATGCATCAGTAATATAATGCTTTGTCCTTTTCTAGGCTGTTCATTAAGACATAAAGCCTGAAAGTTTTCTGAATGGCATTAATGAAATTGAGCACTGCCCCCACCTGCTGGCCAATTTATTAAAACATTGAAATCGCTGTCTGCACAGGCTGACGTGTCATTTAAGTCTGATAATTTTCTATGAGTCAAACGGCAAGAAAATGACAAGAAGTTAAAAACATGGAGTTAGATGAAGGAGAAAAGATTACAAATTTGAAGATTATGAAATCAGGACATGTCAGCTAAGTCAGCCAAGGTGGGTCTTAAACATATGGACGGAAGTATGAGCGCTAAACTTAAACGGGTTCACTTGTAACCGCTGCCACCAAATTTCGTTAAATTGCTGGGGAGGTCCAGATACATGAGACAGGAATAGAAGGATTATTCTTTATTAATATACAGACGAGGGTTACAACCCTCCCTAGGGCAATAGAAGGGGATACCTGCCACGGGACATTCTAAAACGCTTAATGTGAAAATGCGTAACGCAACTTAATGTATTAAAACAGTCACCACAAATCACCAAATTTCTCGCGAATGTATCTGGCCATAAAGACTTACCTGACAAGAAATCAAAACCGAAATGCTAGGAATATGGACTTTAAGCCTTTTCTTTATGGGCGTCAATGGAGGGGAAAACGCTTGACGTAAGATGAAGTCCATATTCCTAGCATTTCGGTTTTGATTTCTTCCCTGGCATGGGTGACGGGTACACCACGTTCCCAAAGCCACGTTAGCCTCGAGCGAACTGCCCGGAGAAACCGCTCACACCAGCGCTGCAACCCGATCTCCTCCCCTTTTAAACACACATTTCTATGGCGTTAAATTAGTGCCAAAAGTCGTGCGCATAAAAACAGAAAATCCATGCTCTCTACGCGCTCGCGATTGCACAGCACTCACTCACTCGCTCGCCGTTAAATTAGGGCCAAAAGTCGAACCACGCGCGTGCGTGTGCTCGAGTGCTGAAAACCCATCCCCTCTACGCGCTCGCGTCTGCACAGCACTCGCTCGCTCGAATTTCCCGCTTCGTCTTACCGTATATAAAAGAATGGGCCAATGTACGGTAAATTGCATTGTGAATAAAATTTCTTAATACAACATCACAAAGCCAATTTAATAAATTCAAATCCTGGGAAGAACGCTCCTCAGATATTAGTTCTCGGGTTAGTGTTAGCAGACTATAGGCGAAACCACCTTAAGTGCTATCTGTTAATGTTTATTAAATTAGCATTAAAATGGAGAGGTTTATAATATCTTTTGTCCTTGTAGCTGCTAAATACACTCATTATTAAAGCCATAAAGTTGTCTGCCTACTACATTGGAATCTCCACTGAGTAAGTGTTTTTGATGGATTTTATTTAACTTTATTATACTCTGGTCCTTAGATCTAATGTCATACTTCTTCACTTATATTGTTTGTGAAAAGGTTTACCACGGTCAAACAGAGCAGCCACTACATCATCATACATGAACAAGCACCTCACAAAACAAAAACATTTCATTTTCATAATTAAAACTTTTGAATGGTAGGCCTAGTGTGTGGATCAGAGACAAGATCTTGACACCTCATTAACTATAATTTGTTCTGTGAACAGCTCAGATACCACCTTCTCGAAAGTCTTCTGCATAAAATAGAAATAGGATTCAGCGCGACTCCACTAAATTTGGATTACCTGGAGTTCCTTTGTCATCAGGAGCTGTATCTTCTGCAGGCCCTGTCTAATCACATTGAAGTACCTCCTGCTATCACCCTGGCTTTGCAAGAGCTCTTTGACCTTGTGAGGGCACATCTGGAACGTCCAGCCCCATGTGTCACACAGGAAGTCGCTGCCACCAATAGACGACCCAAGATTTTGATTGAAGAACAATGTTTGAAAGAAATGCTCCATACTCAACTTCCTGTGCCTTGCATAGCCACACTGATGGGTGTTTCAAGAAGAACAATCTTAAGAAGAATAAAAGAGTATGAGCTCTGTGTTAGGGAACTTGACAATTTGGTTTCTTCTGTCAAGAATGATCTACCAAATGCAGGCTACAGGATAGTCAATGCAGGCTGCAGTCAATGGGCTACAGGGTTCGGTGGAGAAGAGTTGCAGCCTCCATGCATAGGGTTGATTCCATGCGCATCATATAAAGGTTGTCAAGTCTTGGCTGTGTTGTACGCAGAATGTACCAGGGCCTTTGTCTCTAGTACACGTGGACACAAACCACAAGTTGATCCGGTTTGTATTACCAGCAAATTTATTTGGAGTAAACCCTGGGTGGATTGGTGTGAGGTGGTGGTGGGGCTTTGGAGAAGATTTCCTGCCGATCAACACTAGCAACTTATATCTATCTGTCATGGAGGTCTCGGGACTCACAGATATTCAGAGACATGTGGATAGTTTACCAGTGGTTTTCAGCAGGAAATAGTTATTACTACAAATTGTCACCCCCCCCCCCCCCGCCCCCCACAGAAACTGGATCTGGCTATAGTGGGAAAATCTTTTTTTTTTTTTATTTGTGAGAACTTGAAAGCAAAACAAAACTTGGAAAAAATATATGCTCATTCACCAATTTTCTAATCTGGGGTCTAAAGTGGTCAGGCTTGCAAGTGTATTTGGTTATTTGTCTATCCTAGCCTGTTGCAGTGTATATTTCCTGTATATTTTGCATGTAAAAAATGTTGTTTGTTATGTCAGTGCTTAATATTATCATGTAGTCTTCATGAACTTTCTTCATCTTGGCCAGGGACTGCATTTGAAAAGTAGCCACTTGACTAAAATTGGCACATTTTCAGAAATGCCAGCAACAATACTGATAATGAACACCCCTCTAACTGACTCTCAGTTGGTTTAGAAAAAAGACTTTTAAGAGAAAAGAAAGCCTTCCTTTGGTTTTGCATTTTTCTCTTTTTTGTTGGCTGTGCACAATATATTAGAAGAATACCTTACAATTATATTAGTTAAGAAATAACAGATTGCGTATATACAATATTAAGGTGATGACAACAACCCTCACTGTCTCTAGGTGCTGCTTCAGACAGGGCATTCTGCAGCAGGGACACCACCCGTCGTGCAGCATCCAGCAAATCTCCCTATCACAACAGCCCACATAACAGAATAACATTAGTGTATGATTCAGTAGGGCTAGTCCAGGTCTGGAAAGTAGTTGGGCCAGATTTTTAAACCAAGAAATTTAGCTGGGCCAGACATTTTCAGCGGCCCAGTAAGCAACAGGTAATGGCATTTTAAACAAACACAAATCAAGGTACATTATTTTAAAAAACTACAACTGAACAGAATCTGAGAGCAATATTTTTTTTCACTTCTGAAATGAGAAAAATATTTTGGTCGTATCTGACCTAGACGCATCCCAAAGAAAAAAAATGCCTATTAGATGGTAAACAGACATAAAGAAAAAGGGAAAAATCGTCTATAATCATCATCCGCTTATACTGTGGTGATCCATTTCACCCACACAGGCATGATCACCATTAGCGGTTTCCACATTATTGTCGAGGTGACTATTCACTTTACCTCTGCTTTCTCCGACATCTTCCTGATTCTGCCGCCAACAAGGGGCTCATAGGGTGGAGACTGAGGGTGTTAAACAGACCAATCTTTTGTCACTGAATGCAACAAATAATGTATTTATCTGTCAAAAGTCCAGCACCAGGAAAAGCAACAGAGTGACAGTAGAAACTGTAATAATAATGGAAGTGCGCCGCCCTACAGGGAAGGAGGAGTGATGGGAGTCCCGGTGGTGGCTAAGCGCGCGTGGGGAGAGGCGTCGTACTGTGAGGCTTCATGAACTTCCGATGGGGCAGTGCTGTCATACAGCGGGGAGCCTGAGAGGGGCACTGTGGCCGGGTGCGAGAGCCCTGGGTAATGAGTTGTAGAGCTGCGCAGTGTCACGATCGGGTACAAGCAGGCAGGCGATCGTGCGGGCAAGGCGTGCAAGGAGCAAGCGGACAGGCAAAAACGGGAGTTTAATTAGGAAGCGCGGACGGGGAAACATCTCACGCATACAAACATCAATGACAGACACTGGACTCAGGTAAGACACGGACTGAAATACACAGGACTGAGCAAATTAACTAGATACAGCTGGGTACAAATCGGGAGAAAACACGTGGGTAATCAGGGGGCGTGGCACACAGGAGGAGCGGACGAGCCGGGCATGACACGCAGGAACTGAGAGCCCAAGCTGTTGGACATTCCACTGGACTAGGAGACTGGGGTGAGTGAGGAGGAGCTCATTGACCACAAACTGGGATACTGGCTGTGTGTGAGCAATGGGGTGGAGATTAAGGAAAGACGTTAAATCAGCATGCAGTGTTGCCTGGAAACAACAACAAATATACTAGTGTCACTGTACTAAAACAATATCAAAATAATGCCTATTTTTTATTCATTTTACTTGTAGAGTGCAAAGTACAAAGGAAAACAAAGAGTAACTATGGCGAAATAAATCAAAGCATGTCCCAGAATGATGGGCCTGAATGGATCAGGACAGAAGAAGGCGAAAGTCCTGTTAACGAGGTGAGACGATGCAGACACAGGCCAGGATGTGGGTATAGGCGAGAACAAGAGGGAAGACGGGGGCCCGAGACTCAGCATGGGGACAGGTGGGGGAGGGGAGGCACGGGCTCACCTGGAGCTGCTCCCGGAGGTGCCGCTATGACTCATGGGTAACATGCCGGAATGGGACGGCACCTGTAGGCTGGACCAGTTGTCATGGGAGGGCAACATGGACAGACAGGTAGACGAGCTGTCTGAATAAGCAGCTGCAAGTATAAAACAATAAATGAAGCAGGTATGTGGTGGGCAGTGTTACAGCGTCCTTAATATGGTCAATACAGAAAAGGCATGTTATCATGTTATGTATATACTGCCTCCAGTTACTTAATGCCTAACTTTAATACATTGATTGATTTGTTCACTGCTGCAGCCTGTGTCAACTTTCCTTTCAGACAGATGTAAAGTCCATTCTGTTTTTGTTCTGTGTAGTTTTTTTTGAACAGCATATGGCTGAATTCTGTTAAACCTCAGACTGAAGAAAATTGTGTTAATTGAAAAGCAAATATCAAAAACTCAGTCTGCAGGAATGTTTTTCTAAATATTTCTGTGGACTTTTGGAAATTTCACGAAATTCCATTGCTCCATTACATAAACACTGAGTGAGATTTCATTCCCATTACTGCAACGTATGAAGAGGATTATGACTTATTACTTTAGGTTATCGGACTGAGTGAGTTTTGGAAATTTGCTCTTCGATAACTGAAGCAGTGCTGTGAATGCAGAGGTTATATGCGTCGCATATCAACAGAACTGTATGTTTATGTCTTGTCTTAATTATTTTGATTAAATGTCTAACTATTCCCAATATGTGTGAACATACTTGGCCAAATAAAGCTGATTCTGATTCAGTCAGAGGGTAATCGTCGGTGTGCTGTACTATCGTGGTGACCCACACAGAGAGCTTAGGACCATGATTTCAGTGTGTGCTTGTGTGAGGGGACAGGCAGGGCGGCGGCTCACTGGGTGATGCACTCCTGTGGGTATAGGGGCTGGGATAGGGGGCGGAGCAGTTACTCCTCAAGGAGGAGTAACAGTCACAGCCGTGGGGGGAGGAGAGGGAGAGGGTGCTCCCAAACTGGGGGTGTGGGTTTGATGAAGAGCAGAGAGACCCTGAGCCTGGGATGAACCAGCTGCCTACTGAAACGAAAGCGGATAAAGACAGAAACTAGAACCTCAAACTAAACAACACAAACAACAATATCAAGTTATATTCAATCATTAAACCGTTATATATTTAATCTAAACAATAGTAATAAATATCGTTCCGATTCAAAATATCATTTACGGGTGAATCTTATGACTTGCATTGGGAAACAGGAAACGGGCCAAGCTGCAGGGCCAGTTCAAAGGCATAGTGCGAGGCGCCCAGAAAGGGGGCGAGGTCTGGGCGGAGTCAGCTAAAGAAGAAAAAGGCCTGACCTTTTTCTGGATGCTGTGGACTGTGTTTGTGTGTGAGCTGCAGCTGCATGTTCCTTACATTTTTTTTATTAACACCAGCACCGTGAGGTTTGGCCTGGACTGGGTCCTGTCATGCATGGTTGAAGACATGTTGACTGATGGTCAGCCCGTGTTCTGTTGGATCCCACAGAAAGGAAATGGGAATCCCGTTTGGATCGGATGCTGACAGTTGAAAAAAAACTCATGTCTGTGTGTTATGAAAGAATATCAATAAATGTTTCCGAAAGGGGATGACTCATTTGGTAATTATTTACGGCTTATGTTATGGCTGAGAAATTTACAGTCTTTACTAAAGTCTGACTTCTTTCGAGTCACCTTTAATATAGATTGGACACTCTCTATGCTATGTACAATACTTATATAGATGGTACATGTTTACTTGCTTGCACAGATGGTTGATTAGGTAATTAGTGTAAGTGTGTGTGTGTGTGTGTGTGTGTCCAATCGCATGTATGTCCAAGGTCCATAGTAAGTAATATACACTGATCAAGAGATGCCTGAAAGTGGATGAAAGAGGACATTAGTGGGTGTATCACTTAGTGTAACGGGTGCAGGAAAATGAGCAGGACTGCAAGCCATATAATGACCCACTGTCCTTATCTAGCTCTTAATACAGTATGCATACAGTGATGTATCTACAATGGACAGCTACTATAAGCAGATAGCACAGTACAGGTGCTTAATCTGTATGCTATTTCCATCCATCCATTGTCCAAACCGCTTATCCTACTGGGTCACAGGGGGTCCGGAGTCTATCCCGGAATCAATGGGCACGAGGCAGGGAAGAACCCAGGATGGGGGGCCAGCCCATCACAGCTCACACTCACACACCATTCACTCACACATGCACACCTACGGTAAATTTAGCTACTCCAATTAGCCTCAGCATGTTTTTGGACTGTGGGGGGAAACCGGAGGAAACTAGCAGCTTTGTGTGGTAATTGTTTGTATTAAAAATACATTGGATCAAGTCAAATTATTTTTATGAAGAATTAACATCTAAAAGCTGCTAGTAGACCGTGGGAAAATAATTTTTCTATTTTCTTGCTGCCATCTCGTGGCCAAAAGTAGGTATTGCAATTTCCATCATATGTAAGAGGGCCTGCCCATCAGAGTAATGTACATCCTGTGACATGTATTGACTATCAAGACAAACTGAAACACGGTGTATTAGGCTGTCAATGAGTACTGGACTAGGGTGAAAAACTGCCTGATAATCTACCTATTAACTAGAAGAGTACAAACTGGAGACGGATCCCCTAATACAGAGGGATTAACGTCTGTGCCACATCCAGAACCATTCAGTGTAGGAGTCTGGTGGTTCTACTGGATACTGACAAGTACCCAGCCCCTTTGTTCCCTCTGATAATCATCAGTCCTCCTCTGAATGCCTTCACCACTCTATTCCTGAATAGGTACACATTTAAATATGCTAGCAAGATCAAGGTATTGGGATAACTGTTAGGTTCGCTGTTCAGAGAGTTGCAGTGAAAACCATCATACACAGTGGCCCTTTCTGGATAAGATTACCTCCCTCTGATCTAACAGGTCAAGATCAAAGCAAGGTGCATTGCAATGTCTGACACCCAGCACACTACAGCATATAAAATACAGGTATCCATCGCCTTCCGCATTTGGAACCAGGACCACTTGTTGCAAGTCAATTTGGGCGTATCTCAAGTTATACGAGAGAGGCAAGACATTAAGGACAGTATACACAGTACTGAAATAATAATGTACATATTAAACCACAGCACTTAATAAACAGATACTGCACTTACATTTCACAAAAAAAAAATAAAGCACAGATTGCACTAAGAAATCAAAAGATGCATGTGCTAGCAAACAGTGGGAGCTGAGGAAGAAGCAGTGGTGAAATACTTTATTGTACAGTACAGTAAGTTTCTTTTTATAGAATGAAATAGCATACAGGGGGCGGCATGGTGGTGCAGTGGTTAGCACTGTTGCCTCACACCTCTGGGACCCGGGTTCGAGTCTCTGCCTGGGTCACATGGGTGTGGAGTTTGCATGTTCTCCCCGTGTCGTCGTGGGGTTCAATTGTTTTCATCAATAAACCCTCATTCCCGACTCTCCGTTTCCCGGATCCTTGATTCCTCGCTTCCTGCCTGTTCGTCCAGCACGCGATGTCACAGGTGGTTTACTACGAAAATTAAGAATAAAGTCAGGAGCAAAAGGGCTTTCTTCCACAAATGGAAATTAACTAATGATTTCAAAATAAAGCAGGAGTATCTAAGTCTACAGGTTTAGTTAATAACAGTTATAAGGATGACGTTAAAAGTTTCTTCCAATATTTTAACTCCGAAAGAGCTCTAAAAGCTGAAAATCACTCATTTGCAGGATAGTAAGGGCCTTATAATTGAAAATGAAATTGATATAAATGAGTTTAATGATTATTTTACAATGGCTGTTCACAGTAGAATAGCTTACCACCATTTAGTACAAATACAACGATGTCTATGACCAATATATGTATAACTGAGGCTGATGTGGTACAAAGCCTAGCTAAGCTCAAAATAAATAAATCGCAAGGCCCTGATGGCATCTTATCTATAGTTTTAAAAGAGATGAGGGGTATTATTAGCCAACCTTTAACTTTACTATTCCAGAAATCATTATCTGCTGGTGTGGTATCTTCTGATTGATGTTAGATCATGTCTCATGTCCAGAGAGGCTACAACAGGATCTGGATTTAATTAGCGACTGGGCTCATACGTGGCAGATGAAATTTAACATAGATAAATATAAGGTAATCCATGCAGGGAGCAGAAATATAGTAAATATAGTAAAGTACAGATATTTTATGGGTTCCACTGAAATAAAGGTAGCTGATTACGAGAAAGATCTCGGTGTGTATGTTGATACTTCCATGTCCCACTCTTGCCAGTGTGGGGAAGCATTAAAAAAAGGCAAAAGGATGTTGGATTAAACTCCACACACCTAGAGATGTAAGTCAAGAGAAGTGATGCTACGATTATATAATTCCTTGGTAAGATCCCACCTAGAATACTGTGTGCAGGTTTGGTCACCATACCTTCAGAAGGACATTGCTGCCTTGGAAAAGGTGCAACGTAGGATGACTAGAATGATTCCTGCACTTAGAGGAATGTCTTATGAGGAGAGGTTCGCTGAGCTGAATCTGTTTAGCCTCAAGCAAAGGAGACTATGGGGGGACATGATCCAGGTATATAAGATTCTAACAGGTCGGGATGCTGTTCAGCCAAATGACCATTTCAATATTAATTTAAAATACTAGAACTCGTGGCCATAGTGGAAATTAGCTGGAGAACATTTAAAAATGAATCTGAGGAAGCACTTCAATTCAATTCAATTTTATTTATATAGCGCTTTTAACGACATGCATTGTCACAAAGCACTTTACATTTAACCGGCCAGAACCCCACCAAGCAAGCCTGAGGCGACAGTGGCAAGGAAACTCCCTCTAGCAGGAAGAAACCTTGAGTGGAACCTAGACTCAGAAGGGGACCCCATCCTCCTCTGGGCGACCAAGGAGCATGAAACTGCATTTACATTGACATTCATTAGAGTTCATATAGTTATAAAGTCCCAGTTGGTTTCATGTAGTTATATCCAGGAGTCCAGGTGCGGGTTCACACGGTGTAGTCGGCTCGGTATCAGCTCGAAAAAGAGAAGATGGAGAAGAGTTATTGCCCTACACCTAACCGGCAGGACTAAAGCAACTATGACAGCCTGCCTAAAAGAGTGACCTGGAAGGAAGCACAGGCATGAGGGTTTACAGAGGTTTTGGCGTCAAGCCACCTCCCATCCACAGCTTAAGTGATCGGCGAGAGTGGCAGGACGACAGCACCAATCCCCCCTTTCCCCTTCAATCTCAAATAACTATGAACCTCCAGATTTCCCATTCACCTTAGAAAAGAAGATTTAACTATCCAAAAGACTGGCGAAAGAGGTACATCTTAAGCCTTGACTTAAAAGCAGAGATTGTGTCTGAGTTCCGAACACTAATAGGAAGTTTATTCCATAGCTGTGGTGCTTTATGAGCAAATGCTCTTCCCCCAAAGGTAATGTTCTTTATTCTGGGTACGGATAGAATACCTCCATCTCGTCATCTAAGTGTATGATTCGGAACGCAAATGAGGTCACTCACATACTGCGGTGCAAGACCATTTACAGCTTTATAGGTTAAGAGCAGTGTTTTGTAGTCAACACGAAATCTAACTGGCAGCCAGTGCAGTGAAGATAAAATTGGGGTAATATGATTATATGTTTTAGTTTAACTATTGCTAGTAGCGGTTCAATCAATGCTGGGAGCATCGCTGAATAATTTTGATGGAACAGGTTCTAGCATACAAGTAGATGAATTTGAAGATAAAATTAAGTACATCAGTTCTGACTGGTTAACCAATATTCAATATTCAAAATGTTCTGTTTAATTGAGCATATTTTTGGTCAAAAAGTTTCATAAAGTCGTCACTGGAAAATAACCAGTGGTCTGGTTATTAGTCAGCTTGGACACCATAGTAAATAGGAATCTAGGATTATTTTTGTTTATTTCAATTAGTTCTGATAGATACTAGATGATTTGGCGGCACTAAGAGCCTTTTTGTAGCTACCCATAGCCTCTTTCCATGCTAGTTCGAACACCACTAGTTTAGTATGATGCCACTTACATTCTGTAAGGACATAAAACTTATAGGTCCTGCAGGCCCCAACTCTGATCAGCCTGCATCAGTCTATTTCAGAGCTCCGCTGGCCCAGGCAAGACTGGACTCAACTCGTCAAACCACCCCTTTTAAGGAAGGCAAAGGCCTGCCGGCTCCTGAGAGACTGGATAGGAATAACTGGAGCAGCACAGAAAAAGCAAGACCTTTCACCCCCGGAGTGACCAGAGTTCCACAATCAATCCACAGCAACAACAGCTGTCAGCCTCCAGACACAGACACCTTTTCCACTATAAACAGGATAACTCAGCACACATAGATGTTAGGGACAAATACACGCATGTTTGGTCTCGTTTGAATAGGCATGAGACGAGGAGTATTATACTCTCAGATTTAAGGCAGTATAGCTTTTCCTAAGAGAAATACAGAAACTTCGGCTCAACCCACCAAACTGAGAGAGATTCTCTCATGGTAGAACAAGGGAATTACAACCACCCCCTAAAGTGATCTGATTGGCTGGGGACTTGAGAACCAAGGTCAGCAATGCCCCTAAAATTAACCATTGACCGAAATTAGTCAGTCTTCAGAAACATGCCATCACCTGGTCTGGATACTTAAGGAAGGGCTTCAGAAGTAGTCGGGGAGTCACTCTGTAATCAGAGCTCCCGCAGAGAACTGGGTGAAAGTCTATCTGTAGTCAGATACTTTCCACAGAACTTTGTTCACTCTCAGCTGAGGAATGTGAATACATGATATGAAGACAACTGGATCACAACTGGATCACGGGGGAATCATAAGCAGGGAAGAACACACAGGCAAACAGCAGCAGCAACATTAAAGGCAGGACTGAGAAGCACATTTATACAAGGCTAAGCAGGGAGCAAACTAGAGGCACCTGAAATGAGTAACACAAGGGCAGGAAGGAGAGGTAAAACAAACGCGGAACAGGCATGGCACGTTATACCACACTAGGGAGGAAACGGGAGGTTCAGGAGGGCAGGGTGTGGCAGGGATCCGTTTCAAAATTTAATTTTGGCTTGTACAAACCTTGGTAAAAGCTGCAAAAGATCGATCAACCACTTTCTGAGCTATTGTCTTAACAAACAAAGCATCTGTTGGGGTGGCGGTGTCTGGGGAATACCATGTGTAATACACCTTGTGAAGATTTATATGTAAAACAAAATATTTTTTGATTCTATCACACATATAGAAATTATCCATCCATCCATTTTCCAAACCGCTTATCCTATTGGGTCGCGGGGGGTCCGGAGCCTATCCCAGAATCAATGGGCACGAGGCAGGGAACAACCCAGGATGGGGGGCCAGCCCATCGCAGGGCACACTCACACACCATCCACTCACACACACACACCTACGGGCAATTCAGCAACTCCAATTAGCCCCAGCATGTTTTTGGACTGTGGGGGGAAACCGGAGTACCCAGAGGAAACCCCACAACGACATGGGGAGAACATGCAAACTCCACACACATGTGACCCAGGCGGAGACACGAACCCGGGTCCCAGAGGTGTGAGGCGACAGTGCTAACCACTGCACCACCATGCCGCCCCTTATAGAAATTATTCTAGGTTTAAATAGTAATTTAGCTGAGTAACTAGGCTGAAATTCTAGATAGTTGCAATTTTAAGAATTATTACTATTATTCACAGCTTTTAAGCATGCAGTTGGATGACGGATGGATGGATATTCAGCCACCAGAAATGCCAATTGTTGTTAAGAGGATCAAAGTCTGCAAAGTAGTATGCAGGGTTTAAGGCCAGAACACAGCATACTCTCCGACAGAAAGCATAAAGTTCACTGGGGGAATTTCTGTGGCCACTGCCTGAACAGCATGTGTGGAGAATGTTTATGAGGGTCGAGCCATGCAGAGCTGCTGGCCCTGGCATGTAATGATGAATCACAAATCAGTTAAAAATCGGTGCAAATGCATGAAGATTTAAACCGGCTGATGTGGAAAATGAATCACTATTGTAGGAGTACTTCACAGTACTTTAACAGAAAAACTGGTGTAATATTACATTTGATTTCACAATGTGAGTTTGACGTCAGATGTCACTGCGTATCACGTCGACATCGTACGTCAGTTTTTGGTTTTGAGCGAACGCGAGATGATGAATGAATTTGAAACTGAGGACGGCACAGTGGTTAGTGCTGGCTTCGGTCCAGGGCCCTTTCTGTGTGGAGTTCGCATGCTCTCCCCGTTTTCGCCGGGGACTCCAGGTTCCTCCCACGGTCCAAAAGCATGCAGGATAGGTTGACTGGTGAGTCTAAATTGGCCCTGTAGTTGTGTGAGTGTGTGCGACCTGCGGTGTGTAGGTGACTGCCTGGGCTTGGTTCCTGTCTGCGCCCCTTGTTCCCGGGATAGGCTCCGGTCTCCCCCGCGATCTCAGTTGGGATTAAGTGGTTTCAGAAAATGGATGGATGGACGCACCGCCCGATCTTCAATTGGCGGTGTGGCAGCATATTAGCTTTCCGGTAATCACAAACGAGGAGGAAACAGCGAGAAAAGCACAGACAAGACATAAACTGCATGCAAACATTGTAATAGACTGATAACATACACAAACAGGTCCACTGGCACCACCGTGAGCTGAGTGAAGATTATTAAAAGGGCAAAGCACGCTAAAAAGCTGCACATGCAAACCTTAGCTTATTTATTTGATTTATTTTTTTTTATTTACTTATTTTGATTTGGGATTTTTTTCAACAGTATTTTATTCAAATTCAGTTGCACTGTTCACAACAGTGTCAACAGTTCAGAAAGATAAATATAAGAATATTTTTGAATATATTTGTCTGCAGCTCATTCTGCAAAAAATGAGAAAATTGTATCGTGAACTCAGAATCGTGAATCGTATCAAATGGTGAGTTGAATGTATCGTTACATCCCTAGTTCTTACAGTAGTACTATGGTATGGTGGAGCCACATGACAGGAAGGCAGTACATTGCGAAGTCTGTTAAGAACATCATTCGCACTGAACTGCCCTCCATTGACCAGCTGTACTTTAACTGCCACAGTAACAAGGTTCAGTCTATAATCCAGGACTCTGACCACCATCCACAAACACTGACTAGCAGATTCATGAACAGCTTCATTCGCCAAACAATTCAAACCTGCAGCTTTTGCATCCCCTGTAACAGTCATTTCCACGGCAGCTGCACTGTACAGCTGTTACTGCACTTTATCCACCACTGACCACGTATCATCCAGTTTTGTCCTGCTTTGTATCGCACTGTTTCTGCACCATGTTGTCTTGTACTCCCTTGTGTTGTTATGCACCATCTGTGTTGTTCTGAGCAGTGCCATGATGCAATATTACAAAAAGATCTTGAGGAAATGCAGAGTTCTGGAGGAGATTCTCACAGATCATGGCATGTGTTTATACTGAAGAAACTGTACAAATTGCTAGACATAAAACACAGGACTGGCAACTGTGGTACGTTTTAACACCTTGATAAAAAACTTAAAATCCATAGTAAGTAGGACAACCTCATAGAACCTTTACTAGTCATTGTTCAGAAGATTAACACGGATTAAAAACCATTACTATGAAAGCACGCTAATCAGTTAAGTTGATTATGTGGAGAGAGAGAAAAAAAACTGTCTTTGAAAAAGATCAACCATAGAACGAAGCTGCAGCATTGACACCCCCTAGTGGTGATTTGAAGATAGTTCTGTCTGTAGCAGCTAAGCAGTAGATTTGGCGTCAGGTGCCATGACAAACTCAGTGCTGCTCGGTTTGAACGGCAGAAGCACAAAAATAAAGGGGGCATCTACTGCACGCCCCCCACCCTTGAAAATGGTACAAATTATCATGCAACAGTTTTCTTAAGTAAGTCTTTTTGGGCGTCTGCAGAAACCTCCACGATGCGATTGCCCTGATTAAGAAGTGCGCAGCGGATACAATTTGGGATGCATCGTTCATCCGATTTATTAATATATAATTATTAGTATGTCTATATTATTTTAGAAACGTTACTTGACGAATATTTTTCATTGAGATTGATTCCCCGTTTAAAATTTTGGTGACACTTCATATTTTTTAAGAGAGACAGACAATTTGACGCATGCAATTTGCAGAAATATGTTGTGCCGCTATAAAGTACACAGGCAGCATGACAAACATAAGTACTCACTGAAGCCACGACATACGCCCGGCTGGCCCCAGCGGTACCCCTAAGAAGAAGGCTTTTTTCACAACCCACGACCATCACGAGGGCAAAAAAAACTGAATAGCCTAGAATTTAGTTAATTACAAGGCACATATTTATTGGAGCAAGAGCTCTAACATAAAACTACCTTGTAATTATAAAGTATTATGGCTGTGAACAATGTACAAACAGGCACAGAAAGTAAAATACTCCAAAAATGCAAAGAACCTAAATATTTTTGTTTCCACCGATTCACTCTTGATGTGTTAGGAGTCACAGTTCAGTAGCCTATTCTTCAGTATCTGCATTTAAGACCACCAACTGCTCTTTCTCCTCCTTCGCTCATCGGCTCAGAGTATTGGACTTGGTAAGTAATGTTGCCCTTTTGGTTCCAGCAGCACTCTCTGCTTCCTCTGCCATGTGCTCAGCATCCTTTTGTAAACTCTCACATACACTTTCCAGTGAGACTCTCTTCCTCTTGAGTTCCTCAAGTTTTCTTTTTTGCTTTTCGCTCATCTTTCACCTTTGGTCAGAGGCGCTTTGGTTGCTCCCCCACACACTCTGACATGGTCGCATATAAGCCTCTGTGCAACAACTGTTTCCTCTGATAAGTTGCAGGTCTCCACCTCTATTCGTTCCACTTCGGCTTGCCCATAGGACAGCAGCAGCAAGTTCTTGCAGAACATCCAGAGGTCAGGATAAGGCCCACTAACTTTTTGATGTAAAAAGACATCAACTTTGGATGGTGCTGAAGGAATGAAGGATATAAAATCCAAGCCTTTTGCCTCATTGTGCAGGTGATTATCAGACTGCTGGGATATTGCATCACCTGTAATTACATTAATTACAGTAGATTAGATGCAGATCAACAATGTCAATACACAGAATCACATGTAGAATAGGAAAGTGATTTATAACCCAATTTTCCTATGATACCATAAATGTGCAATCATTTTAATTTAATCTTGAGATATCTCTAGGCTCATCAAAGAAAATATAACTGGGCTGATGCTTCTTTTCAAACACCAAGAGTCGGTCTTCTAAATACTGCTAAAATCTACGTGTTAACACTATTCAGTTCAGGGACGGATTATGGGTTGTGTGGGCCCCTGGGTAAAACGTTCGCGAGGCCCCCCCCCACCACCACCACCTGCACCACCACCACAACCACCACAAGTCAAGGGCCCTTGGCAGCCAAACACCCTCCCTATAGGGTCAGGGGACCTTGTAGGCAGAGGATCAAAGAATGTAGGCCCTCTAAAATAGACAAACGAAAATACATTGCTGATAAGCGTTGCAAATTGTTTTGGGCTTGGGGCCCACGGGCCCCCTGCACCCCAAGGGCCCCTGGGCAGCGGCCCCGCTAACCCGGTTTGTAATCCGTCCCTGATTCAGTTAGATGTGAAAAAAGAAAAGCATAATTTAAAAATAATATTCTGAACTATCCTATTCTTATCCTATGATTTACCAGCAGATATCCTGCCTGCCAACCGATTCTCCTGCGCAAACTTCTGCATGAGATTTCTCCTTTTCTGCTGGCAGTTATCTGGCTGGTGTGCATTTTGTTTGGGTCCAAGCACGTCATCTCATGTACAATCGAGTACTTCAGAGGGCATTTATCCAAGGCCTTTTTGCACATTTTTGAGAGCACAATCTGGCAATTTTTTTTAATCTGAAGGACACCAAGGTCACTTCCACTGCCTTTGGCTCCTGACTGTCTCTGACAAAAAGATGGTTTGTCAAATTTCCAGAATCTTTCTGCACACTCAGCCCAAGGTTAACACTACCTCAGCTGTACATATCAAACCAGCTCAAACTCCATGTTATTCACATATTTTTTACTTCACAATTGTTTGATACATTTGTATGTAAAGATACCAGTGAATTCACAGAAGTCCCACCTTGATGACAGCCATTCCTATATCCACCTCCTTTGGACTGAGCCAGAGTTTTTGCCTGTACAACAGCTGTACATGTTGCTACACAACACTTAAACATTCTATTTCCTCAATGAACTATTTTTTTTGCAGCAAAAGCCATGAAGCAGCAATAAAATCTTTAAAATATGCTTACCAATAAATATGGTTCTCCCATTTAAACACATGTAAAGATAAACCATGGATATTTAAAAATCATGGGTTCGTTAATGAGTTTAAATGTTATTGAATGGCTTACCTTAAACTTCTCCAGTAAGTCTTCAGCGGTGGAGTGGCTCATGTACTGTGATCCCAGAACCAGGACTGCACTCGAGAGCCATTCTCATAATTCACCCAATACCTGACATGCACATCCAGTTGTTTTCTTTTGATGGTCCTGTTCATACTTACGTCAAACATGACAACGAAGCTCCCTTTTAATATATGGAGCGAGTCCAAATCGCGCAAGAAAAGCGGTTTTATCTTTACCACAAGTGACCCTGCGAGTCAGGGAACATCACCCTGGAGACGGTGTGAATGTCATCATTGGACGTATAGGAGTGATGTCGGCAAACCGTTTGCAAAGCCCATAGCACTTCTGCTTTCAGTGTGGGTTGAGGAGGATGTACTGAAGGCATTATTTGTCATGGGATCCGGAGACACTGCCAAAACGGGTGTAGGCCTATCTTTAGAGGTTGTACTTATCTCCACTGAATAAACATAAATCTGGGCTTATTCTATACTGAACAAAAATATAAACGCAACACTCTTGTTTCTGCTCCCATTTTTCATGAGATGGACTTAAAGACCTACAATTCATTCCAGATACACAATATTACCATTTCTCTCAAACATTTCTCACAAATCAGTCTAAATGTGTGATAGTGAGCACTTCTGCTTTGCTGAGATAATCCATCCCACCTCACAGGTGTGCCACATCAAGATGCTGATCTGACATCATGGGTAGTGCACAGGTGTACCTTATACTGCCCACAATAAAAGGCCACCCTGGAATGTGCAGTTTTTTGCTTTATTGGGGGTCTGGGGACTCAGAACCGGTCAGTATCTGGTGTGACCACCATTTGCCTCATGCAATGCAACACATCTTCTTCGCATAGAGTTTATCAGATTGTCAATTGTGGCCTGTGGAATGTTGGTCCACTCCTCTTCAATGGCTGTGCGAAGTTGTTGGATATTAGTGGGAACTGGTACACGCTGTCGTATACGCCGGTCAAGCACATCCCAAACAAGAGCAGCTGACCTGAGAAATAAGAAATAAGCTAAGCTGGAAACCTGGACCCTCCGACCAAGAATGCGTGAAGTACCCTCAGAAGGTCTACTAGAAGATGTACGTAGAAGACTACTACAGATCAGCTGATCTACACCACAGCAACAGTGATCCTTGAGCTGGAGCCGGACCGTCTTTGAAGACTCCGTAAATCTCCGTATAATAATATATATCTACGGGAACGAGAAAGGAGAAAGCAGAGAACAAGAACAAGATTTGTAAATGTAAGATTTGAAGGACCCCCGGCATGAAAAATAGAATAGTTCTCGTCATTAGTGAACATGTGTCTCGTCATTGTGTATCATGGACAGTAAGAGGGGGATCAATAGAGTGTTGTTATTATAACGTCTAAAAAGTCTGTCGATAAATCAATAAGAAAATAAATGAAGTCGTTTTCGCGAACACGCGAACAGGGGCCGGACCGACTGTAGGGGGCGTGGCCAGAGACAGCCATAGCTGTCAAGTCTCCCGTTTTGGCCGGGAAACTACCGTATTTTACTTCTCTTTCCCGCCGTCCTCCCGTATTAGTATTTTCCCGTAAATCTCCCTTATATTATATAGTTGCTGGATAGTGTAGTGGTAAGATCGCCGCCTTTCACACGGGAGACCGGGGTTCGAATCCTGGTTGTGGCCAAAAATATATTTTATATATTTATATTTATATTATATTTTATATAATTTATATTATTTTATATTTCCTGTCTTAAAATGTAAGGGATACTGGAGCCTCCCGTTTTGGCCGGGAAACTACCGTATTTTACTTCTCTTTCCCGCCGTCCTCCCGTATTAGTATTTTCCCGTAAATCTCCCTTATATTATATAGTTGCTGGATAGTGTAGTGGTAAGATCGCCGCCTTTCACACGGGAGACCGGGGTTCGAATCCCGGTTGTGGCCAAAAATATATTTTATATATTTTATATATTTATATTTATATTTAAAAGCCTGAGGCGACAGTGGCAAGGAAACTCCCTCTAGCAGGAAGAAACCTTGAGTGGAACCTAGACTCAGAAGGGGACCCCATCCTCCTCTGGGCGACCAAGGAGCATGAAACTGCATTTACATTGACATTCATTAGAGTTCATATAGTTATAAAGTCCCAGTTGGTTTCATGTAGTTATATCCAGGAGTCCAGGTGCGGGTTCACACGGTGTAGTCGGCTCGGTATCAGCTCGAAAAAGAGAAGATGGAGAAGAGTTATTGCCCTACACCTAACCGGCAGGACTAAAGCAACTATGACAGCCTGCCTAAAAGAGTGACCTGGAAGGAAGCACAGGCATGAGGGTTTACAGAGGTTTTGGCGTCAAGCCACCTCCCATCCACAGCTTAAGTGATCGGCGAGAGTGGCAGGACGACAGCACCAATCCCCCCTTTCCCCTTCAATCTCAAATAACTATGAACCTCCAGATTTCCCATTCACCTTAGAAAAGAAGATTTAACTATCCAAAAGACTGGCGAAAGAGGTACATCTTAAGCCTTGACTTAAAAGCAGAGATTGTGTCTGAGTTCCGAACACTAATAGGAAGTTTATTCCATAGCTGTGGTGCTTTATGAGCAAATGCTCTTCCCCCAAAGGTAATGTTCTTTATTCTGGGTACGGATAGAATACCTCCATCTCGTCATCTAAGTGTATGATTCGGAACGCAAATGAGGTCACTCACATACTGCGGTGCAAGACCATTTACAGCTTTATAGGTTAAGAGCAGTGTTTTGTAGTCAACACGAAATCTAACTGGCAGCCAGTGCAGTGAAGATAAAATTGGGGTAATATGATTATATGTTTTAGTTTAACTATTGCTAGTAGCGGTTCAATCAATGCTGGGAGCATCGCTGAATAATTTTGATGGAACAGGTTCTAGCATACAAGTAGATGAATTTGAAGATAAAATTAAGTACATCAGTTCTGACTGGTTAACCAATATTCAATATTCAAAATGTTCTGTTTAATTGAGCATATTTTTGGTCAAAAAGTTTCATAAAGTCGTCACTGGAAAATAACCAGTGGTCTGGTTATTAGTCAGCTTGGACACCATAGTAAATAGGAATCTAGGATTATTTTTGTTTATTTCAATTAGTTCTGATAGATACTAGATGATTTGGCGGCACTAAGAGCCTTTTTGTAGCTACCCATAGCCTCTTTCCATGCTAGTTCGAACACCACTAGTTTAGTATGATGCCACTTACATTCTGTAAGGACATAAAACTTATAGGTCCTGCAGGCCCCAACTCTGATCAGCCTGCATCAGTCTATTTCAGAGCTCCGCTGGCCCAGGCAAGACTGGACTCAACTCGTCAAACCACCCCTTTTAAGGAAGGCAAAGGCCTGCCGGCTCCTGAGAGACTGGATAGGAATAACTGGAGCAGCACAGAAAAAGCAAGACCTTTCACCCCCGGAGTGACCAGAGTTCCACAATCAATCCACAGCAACAACAGCTGTCAGCCTCCAGACACAGACACCTTTTCCACTATAAACAGGATAACTCAGCACACATAGATGTTAGGGACAAATACACGCATGTTTGGTCTCGTTTGAATAGGCATGAGACGAGGAGTATTATACTCTCAGATTTAAGGCAGTATAGCTTTTCCTAAGAGAAATACAGAAACTTCGGCTCAACCCACCAAACTGAGAGAGATTCTCTCATGGTAGAACAAGGGAATTACAACCACCCCCTAAAGTGATCTGATTGGCTGGGGACTTGAGAACCAAGGTCAGCAATGCCCCTAAAATTAACCATTGACCGAAATTAGTCAGTCTTCAGAAACATGCCATCACCTGGTCTGGATACTTAAGGAAGGGCTTCAGAAGTAGTCGGGGAGTCACTCTGTAATCAGAGCTCCCGCAGAGAACTGGGTGAAAGTCTATCTGTAGTCAGATACTTTCCACAGAACTTTGTTCACTCTCAGCTGAGGAATGTGAATACATGATATGAAGACAACTGGATCACAACTGGATCACGGGGGAATCATAAGCAGGGAAGAACACACAGGCAAACAGCAGCAGCAACATTAAAGGCAGGACTGAGAAGCACATTTATACAAGGCTAAGCAGGGAGCAAACTAGAGGCACCTGAAATGAGTAACACAAGGGCAGGAAGGAGAGGTAAAACAAACGCGGAACAGGCATGGCACGTTATACCACACTAGGGAGGAAACGGGAGGTTCAGGAGGGCAGGGTGTGGCAGGGATCCGTTTCAAAATTTAATTTTGGCTTGTACAAACCTTGGTAAAAGCTGCAAAAGATCGATCAACCACTTTCTGAGCTATTGTCTTAACAAACAAAGCATCTGTTGGGGTGGCGGTGTCTGGGGAATACCATGTGTAATACACCTTGTGAAGATTTATATGTAAAACAAAATATTTTTTGATTCTATCACACATATAGAAATTATCCATCCATCCATTTTCCAAACCGCTTATCCTATTGGGTCGCGGGGGGTCCGGAGCCTATCCCAGAATCAATGGGCACGAGGCAGGGAACAACCCAGGATGGGGGGCCAGCCCATCGCAGGGCACACTCACACACCATCCACTCACACACACACACCTACGGGCAATTCAGCAACTCCAATTAGCCCCAGCATGTTTTTGGACTGTGGGGGGAAACCGGAGTACCCAGAGGAAACCCCACAACGACATGGGGAGAACATGCAAACTCCACACACATGTGACCCAGGCGGAGACACGAACCCGGGTCCCAGAGGTGTGAGGCGACAGTGCTAACCACTGCACCACCATGCCGCCCCTTATAGAAATTATTCTAGGTTTAAATAGTAATTTAGCTGAGTAACTAGGCTGAAATTCTAGATAGTTGCAATTTTAAGAATTATTACTATTATTCACAGCTTTTAAGCATGCAGTTGGATGACGGATGGATGGATATTCAGCCACCAGAAATGCCAATTGTTGTTAAGAGGATCAAAGTCTGCAAAGTAGTATGCAGGGTTTAAGGCCAGAACACAGCATACTCTCCGACAGAAAGCATAAAGTTCACTGGGGGAATTTCTGTGGCCACTGCCTGAACAGCATGTGTGGAGAATGTTTATGAGGGTCGAGCCATGCAGAGCTGCTGGCCCTGGCATGTAATGATGAATCACAAATCAGTTAAAAATCGGTGCAAATGCATGAAGATTTAAACCGGCTGATGTGGAAAATGAATCACTATTGTAGGAGTACTTCACAGTACTTTAACAGAAAAACTGGTGTAATATTACATTTGATTTCACAATGTGAGTTTGACGTCAGATGTCACTGCGTATCACGTCGACATCGTACGTCAGTTTTTGGTTTTGAGCGAACGCGAGATGATGAATGAATTTGAAACTGAGGACGGCACAGTGGTTAGTGCTGGCTTCGGTCCAGGGCCCTTTCTGTGTGGAGTTCGCATGCTCTCCCCGTTTTCGCCGGGGACTCCAGGTTCCTCCCACGGTCCAAAAGCATGCAGGATAGGTTGACTGGTGAGTCTAAATTGGCCCTGTAGTTGTGTGAGTGTGTGCGACCTGCGGTGTGTAGGTGACTGCCTGGGCTTGGTTCCTGTCTGCGCCCCTTGTTCCCGGGATAGGCTCCGGTCTCCCCCGCGATCTCAGTTGGGATTAAGTGGTTTCAGAAAATGGATGGATGGACGCACCGCCCGATCTTCAATTGGCGGTGTGGCAGCATATTAGCTTTCCGGTAATCACAAACGAGGAGGAAACAGCGAGAAAAGCACAGACAAGACATAAACTGCATGCAAACATTGTAATAGACTGATAACATACACAAACAGGTCCACTGGCACCACCGTGAGCTGAGTGAAGATTATTAAAAGGGCAAAGCACGCTAAAAAGCTGCACATGCAAACCTTAGCTTATTTATTTGATTTATTTTTTTTTATTTACTTATTTTGATTTGGGATTTTTTTCAACAGTATTTTATTCAAATTCAGTTGCACTGTTCACAACAGTGTCAACAGTTCAGAAAGATAAATATAAGAATATTTTTGAATATATTTGTCTGCAGCTCATTCTGCAAAAAATGAGAAAATTGTATCGTGAACTCAGAATCGTGAATCGTATCAAATGGTGAGTTGAATGTATCGTTACATCCCTAGTTCTTACAGTAGTACTATGGTATGGTGGAGCCACATGACAGGAAGGCAGTACATTGCGAAGTCTGTTAAGAACATCATTCGCACTGAACTGCCCTCCATTGACCAGCTGTACTTTAACTGCCACAGTAACAAGGTTCAGTCTATAATCCAGGACTCTGACCACCATCCACAAACACTGACTAGCAGATTCATGAACAGCTTCATTCGCCAAACAATTCAAACCTGCAGCTTTTGCATCCCCTGTAACAGTCATTTCCACGGCAGCTGCACTGTACAGCTGTTACTGCACTTTATCCACCACTGACCACGTATCATCCAGTTTTGTCCTGCTTTGTATCGCACTGTTTCTGCACCATGTTGTCTTGTACTCCCTTGTGTTGTTATGCACCATCTGTGTTGTTCTGAGCAGTGCCATGATGCAATATTACAAAAAGATCTTGAGGAAATGCAGAGTTCTGGAGGAGATTCTCACAGATCATGGCATGTGTTTATACTGAAGAAACTGTACAAATTGCTAGACATAAAACACAGGACTGGCAACTGTGGTACGTTTTAACACCTTGATAAAAAACTTAAAATCCATAGTAAGTAGGACAACCTCATAGAACCTTTACTAGTCATTGTTCAGAAGATTAACACGGATTAAAAACCATTACTATGAAAGCACGCTAATCAGTTAAGTTGATTATGTGGAGAGAGAGAAAAAAAACTGTCTTTGAAAAAGATCAACCATAGAACGAAGCTGCAGCATTGACACCCCCTAGTGGTGATTTGAAGATAGTTCTGTCTGTAGCAGCTAAGCAGTAGATTTGGCGTCAGGTGCCATGACAAACTCAGTGCTGCTCGGTTTGAACGGCAGAAGCACAAAAATAAAGGGGGCATCTACTGCACGCCCCCCACCCTTGAAAATGGTACAAATTATCATGCAACAGTTTTCTTAAGTAAGTCTTTTTGGGCGTCTGCAGAAACCTCCACGATGCGATTGCCCTGATTAAGAAGTGCGCAGCGGATACAATTTGGGATGCATCGTTCATCCGATTTATTAATATATAATTATTAGTATGTCTATATTATTTTAGAAACGTTACTTGACGAATATTTTTCATTGAGATTGATTCCCCGTTTAAAATTTTGGTGACACTTCATATTTTTTAAGAGAGACAGACAATTTGACGCATGCAATTTGCAGAAATATGTTGTGCCGCTATAAAGTACACAGGCAGCATGACAAACATAAGTACTCACTGAAGCCACGACATACGCCCGGCTGGCCCCAGCGGTACCCCTAAGAAGAAGGCTTTTTTCACAACCCACGACCATCACGAGGGCAAAAAAAACTGAATAGCCTAGAATTTAGTTAATTACAAGGCACATATTTATTGGAGCAAGAGCTCTAACATAAAACTACCTTGTAATTATAAAGTATTATGGCTGTGAACAATGTACAAACAGGCACAGAAAGTAAAATACTCCAAAAATGCAAAGAACCTAAATATTTTTGTTTCCACCGATTCACTCTTGATGTGTTAGGAGTCACAGTTCAGTAGCCTATTCTTCAGTATCTGCATTTAAGACCACCAACTGCTCTTTCTCCTCCTTCGCTCGTCGGCTCAGAGTATTGGACTTGGTAAGTAATGTTGCCCTTTTGGTTCCAGCAGCACTCTCTGCTTCCTCTGCCATGTGCTCAGCATCCTTTTGTAAACTCTCACATACACTTTCCAGTGAGACTCTCTTCCTCTTGAGTTCCTCAAGTTTTCTTTTTTGCTTTTCGCTCATCTTTCACCTTTGGTCAGAGGCGCTTTGGTTGCTCCCCCACACACTCTGACATGGTCGCATATAAGCCTCTGTGCAACAACTGTTTCCTCTGATAAGTTGCAGGTCTCCACCTCTATTCGTTCCACTTCGGCTTGCCCATAGGACAGCAGCAGCAAGTTCTTGCAGAACATCCAGAGGTCAGGATAAGGCCCACTAACTTTTTGATGTAAAAAGACATCAACTTTGGATGGTGCTGAAGGAATGAAGGATATAAAATCCAAGCCTTTTGCCTCATTGTGCAGGTGATTATCAGACTGCTGGGATATTGCATCACCTGTAATTACATTAATTACAGTAGATTAGATGCAGATCAACAATGTCAATACACAGAATCACATGTAGAATAGGAAAGTGATTTATAACCCAATTTTCCTATGATACCATAAATGTGCAATCATTTTAATTTAATCTTGAGATATCTCTAGGCTCATCAAAGAAAATATAACTGGGCTGATGCTTCTTTTCAAACACCAAGAGTCGGTCTTCTAAATACTGCTAAAATCTACGTGTTAACACTATTCAGTTCAGGGACGGATTATGGGTTGTGTGGGCCCCTGGGTAAAACGTTCGCGAGGCCCCCCCCCACCACCACCACCTGCACCACCACCACAACCACCACAAGTCAAGGGCCCTTGGCAGCCAAACACCCTCCCTATAGGGTCAGGGGACCTTGTAGGCAGAGGATCAAAGAATGTAGGCCCTCTAAAATAGACAAACGAAAATACATTGCTGATAAGCGTTGCAAATTGTTTTGGGCTTGGGGCCCACGGGCCCCCTGCACCCCAAGGGCCCCTGGGCAGCGGCCCCGCTAACCCGGTTTGTAATCCGTCCCTGATTCAGTTAGATGTGAAAAAAGAAAAGCATAATTTAAAAATAATATTCTGAACTATCCTATTCTTATCCTATGATTTACCAGCAGATATCCTGCCTGCCAACCGATTCTCCTGCGCAAACTTCTGCATGAGATTTCTCCTTTTCTGCTGGCAGTTATCTGGCTGGTGTGCATTTTGTTTGGGTCCAAGCACGTCATCTCATGTACAATCGAGTACTTCAGAGGGCATTTATCCAAGGCCTTTTTGCACATTTTTGAGAGCACAATCTGGCAATTTTTTTTAATCTGAAGGACACCAAGGTCACTTCCACTGCCTTTGGCTCCTGACTGTCTCTGACAAAAAGATGGTTTGTCAAATTTCCAGAATCTTTCTGCACACTCAGCCCAAGGTTAACACTACCTCAGCTGTACATATCAAACCAGCTCAAACTCCATGTTATTCACATATTTTTTACTTCACAATTGTTTGATACATTTGTATGTAAAGATACCAGTGAATTCACAGAAGTCCCACCTTGATGACAGCCATTCCTATATCCACCTCCTTTGGACTGAGCCAGAGTTTTTGCCTGTACAACAGCTGTACATGTTGCTACACAACACTTAAACATTCTATTTCCTCAATGAACTATTTTTTTTGCAGCAAAAGCCATGAAGCAGCAATAAAATCTTTAAAATATGCTTACCAATAAATATGGTTCTCCCATTTAAACACATGTAAAGATAAACCATGGATATTTAAAAATCATGGGTTCGTTAATGAGTTTAAATGTTATTGAATGGCTTACCTTAAACTTCTCCAGTAAGTCTTCAGCGGTGGAGTGGCTCATGTACTGTGATCCCAGAACCAGGACTGCACTCGAGAGCCATTCTCATAATTCACCCAATACCTGACATGCACATCCAGTTGTTTTCTTTTGATGGTCCTGTTCATACTTACGTCAAACATGACAACGAAGCTCCCTTTTAATATATGGAGCGAGTCCAAATCGCGCAAGAAAAGCGGTTTTATCTTTACCACAAGTGACCCTGCGAGTCAGGGAACATCACCCTGGAGACGGTGTGAATGTCATCATTGGACGTATAGGAGTGATGTCGGCAAACCGTTTGCAAAGCCCATAGCACTTCTGCTTTCAGTGTGGGTTGAGGAGGATGTACTGAAGGCATTATTTGTCATGGGATCCGGAGACACTGCCAAAACGGGTGTAGGCCTATCTTTAGAGGTTGTACTTATCTCCACTGAATAAACATAAATCTGGGCTTATTCTATACTGAACAAAAATATAAACGCAACACTCTTGTTTCTGCTCCCATTTTTCATGAGATGGACTTAAAGACCTACAATTCATTCCAGATACACAATATTACCATTTCTCTCAAACATTTCTCACAAATCAGTCTAAATGTGTGATAGTGAGCACTTCTGCTTTGCTGAGATAATCCATCCCACCTCACAGGTGTGCCACATCAAGATGCTGATCTGACATCATGGGTAGTGCACAGGTGTACCTTATACTGCCCACAATAAAAGGCCACCCTGGAATGTGCAGTTTTTTGCTTTATTGGGGGTCTGGGGACTCAGAACCGGTCAGTATCTGGTGTGACCACCATTTGCCTCATGCAATGCAACACATCTTCTTCGCATAGAGTTTATCAGATTGTCAATTGTGGCCTGTGGAATGTTGGTCCACTCCTCTTCAATGGCTGTGCGAAGTTGTTGGATATTAGTGGGAACTGGTACACGCTGTCGTATACGCCGGTCAAGCACATCCCAAACAAGAGCAGCTGACCTGAGAAATAAGAAATAAGCTAAGCTGGAAACCTGGACCCTCCGACCAAGAATGCGTGAAGTACCCTCAGAAGGTCTACTAGAAGATGTACGTAGAAGACTACTACAGATCAGCTGATCTACACCACAGCAACAGTGATCCTTGAGCTGGAGCCGGACCGTCTTTGAAGACTCCGTAAATCTCCGTATAATAATATATATCTACGGGAACGAGAAAGGAGAAAGCAGAGAACAAGAACAAGATTTGTAAATGTAAGATTTGAAGGACCCCCGGCATGAAAAATAGAATAGTTCTCGTCATTAGTGAACATGTGTCTCGTCATTGTGTATCATGGACAGTAAGAGGGGGATCAATAGAGTGTTGTTATTATAACGTCTAAAAAGTCTGTCGATAAATCAATAAGAAAATAAATGAAGTCGTTTTCGCGAACACGCGAACAGGGGCCGGACCGACTGTAGGGGGCGTGGCCAGAGACAGCCATAGCTGTCAAGTCTCCCGTTTTGGCCGGGAAACTACCGTATTTTACTTCTCTTTCCCGCCGTCCTCCCGTATTAGTATTTTCCCGTAAATCTCCCTTATATTATATAGTTGCTGGATAGTGTAGTGGTAAGATCGCCGCCTTTCACACGGGAGACCGGGGTTCGAATCCCGGTTGTGGCCAAAAATATATTTTATATATTTTATATATTTATATTTATATTTATATTATATTTTATATAATTTATATTATTTTATATTTCCTGTCTTAAAATGTAAGGGATACTGGAGCCTCCCGTTTTGGCCGGGAAACTACCGTATTTTACTTCTCTTTCCCGCCGTCCTCCCGTATTAGTATTTTCCCGTAAATCTCCCTTATATTATATAGTTGCTGGATAGTGTAGTGGTAAGATCGCCGCCTTTCACACGGGAGACCGGGGTTCGAATCCCGGTTGTGGCCAAAAATATATTTTATATATTTTATATATTTATATTTATATTTATATTATATTTTATATAATTTATATTATTTTATATTTCCTGTCTTAAAATGTAAGGGATACTGGAGCCTCCCGTTTTGGCCGGGAAACTACCGTATTTTACTTCTCTTTCCCGCCGTCCTCCCGTATTAGTATTTTCCCGTAAATCTCCCTTATAATATATATATATATATTATATTATATAGTTGCTGGATAGTGTAGTGGTAAGATCGCCGCCTTTCACACGGGAGACCGGGGTTCGAATCCCGGTTGTGGCCAGAAACAACTGCTATCACAACTAGAGATTGATGAGGTACAACACGATTGCTACGACAAGGGGGAGCCAGGACGACAGGTCAGGGGGGAGATATCATCATCCCCACATTCCGAGATTGGGTACCAAGCCCCATATATATTAGTAGGCTGAATACAAGAGAGACTAGTAGGCTGAATACAAGAGCAGCTGACCTGAGAAATAAGAAATAAGCTAAGCTGGACCAAGAATGCGTGAAGTACTCTCAGAAGGTCTACTAGAAGATGTACGTAGAAGACTACTACAGATCAGCTGATCTACACCACAGCAACAGTGATCCTGGAGCCGGACCGTCTTTGAAGACTCCGTAAATCTCCGTATAATAATATATATCTACGGGAACGAGAAAGGAGAAAGATAAAAATAATAATAATAATAATAATTATTATTATTATAATAATTATATCTACTAGAAGATGTACGTAGAAGACTACTACAGATCAGCTGATCTACACCACAGCAACAGTGATCAGCTGATCTACACCACAGCAACAGTGATCCTGGAGCCGGACCGTCTTTGAAGACTCCGTAAATCTCCGTATAATAATATATATCTACGGGAACGAGAAAGGAGAAAGATAAAAATAATAATAATAATAATAATTATTATTATTATAAAATATTTATATAATAAAAATAAGAGAATAGTTCTCGTCATTAGTTCTCGATAGAATAGTTCTCGAACATGTGTCTCTGTATCATGGACAGTAATCAATAGAGTGTTGTTATTATAACGTCTAAAAAGTCTGTCGATAAATCAATAAGAAAATAAATGAAGTTGTTTTCGCGAACACGCGAACACGCGAACAGGGGCCGGACCGACTGTAGGGGGCGTGGCCAGAGACAGCCTGCTGACCATAGCTGTCAAGTCTCCCGTTTTGGCCGGGAAACTACCGTATTTTACTTCTCTTTCCCGCCGTCCTCCCGTATTAGTATTTTCCCGTAAATCTCCCTTATATTATATAGTTGCTGGATAGTGTAGTGGTAAGATCGCCGCCTTTCACACGGGAGACCGGGGTTCGAATCCCGGTTGTGGCCAAAAATATATTTTATATATTTTATATATTTATATTATTTTATATTTCCTGTCTTAAAATGTAAGGGATACTGGAGCCTGGTTGCGGATGGCTCACGGCGGGTGCCGGAAAATTTCCTTTATTTTCAAATCCAAACCTTGACAGGTATGCTGCTGTTCCAAATCATGGGTGCATGTTACAAGTGCGGAGCATATTTTAACTTAGTACTAACTTAGCATCATATTTGATCTGATTCGACTGAATATCCCAGGTTTCCATCTCTCATGCATCTGGTGTGACGTGTTTTCAGACTCTCAGGCTGGCGCAAAGAAATCTTACGGGAATTGAACGTCTCACTCCGGCCAGCTGACCAAAGTTCGGTAACCTTGGTATTGTGTGTAGGAGATTCGCTATAACTATAATTTCGTTCTCCATTTACATGCCCGTAGTGTCTTTAAGTGTTATGTAGTTTTGCCTGAAACGCAAAAATAAAACAAAGCAATTAAAGCCGATCAGTGGCTCAAATTGTGCTGTAGCGATTGAAGAACTTTTGTCGGAAGTTGGATTCGAACTTGGGATGCCTTACTTGGGAGAACAGAATACCAGAATAGAGTAGGTTAAGTCCAGCCTTGGCTTCCAAGCTGACGTTTTTCTACATATGTGCTTGTGTATCATGGACAGTAAGAGGGGGCAGGCAAGGAGAGAATTTCTCTCTTTGGGGATCAATAGAGTGTTGTTATTATAACGTCTAAAAAGTATGATGGTCTGTCGATAAATCAATAAGAAAATAAATGAAGTCGTTTTCGCGAACACGCCGAATTATAACTATAATTTCGTTCTCCATTTACATGCCCGTAGTGTCTTTAACCGGCTGCACAAACTGGATCCGCCTCCATTACGACACAACTTTGCCCTTATTGGCTTAAGAATTTAGTCACATACATGACGTATATCTGCTATTTCTCCCGAGAAGCAGGTAAAGCAGTGGTAACTGCTTTGTAGTTAATTTACCTGGTAAAATTAAGTTTAAATAAATGATATAAATACTGTAATAGTACTCGTGAGCTTTGTTTATTTGTTATTAGTTATTGTAATGTTGCGCTGCTTTATTTGTTTAATCGTCTAGTCTGTGGAGACATTCAAGTTAATCAAATAAGAATTGCACTGTACACTGTACATGACCATAAAAACTTTGTATCCTTGAAATAAATGTTTTTGATCTTTTCCTTGGCAGTTATCTTTTTACACAGGGCCTCTATGTACACGATAGTTTTTTTTTTCATGACTAACAGTATGGATCAGGAGTTGGTTATTGTAAAAGAAGTAATGTGCATGCAGGTGATATTTGTATAGATTTATCCACACCCTTGTAGCAGTGCTGCCATTGCAGTCAGATCTCGCAAACTAGGAGTATTAGTTGTCTTTATTTCTCTTTATTTCTTGACGCCAACCCTCTCCATTAATCCGGGCTTGGGACTGGCACCTACCTGAGCTGGCTTGCTCCCTTAAGTGGCTGGGTTAGGCTAAACTATATATATATATTTACCAAGACTACAATAAAACATCTCGAAATGTGTAGTCTAGCAAAACGCAGTTTAAAGAAGGTAGCCTACCTGGCGAAATTGCAAACAAATTAAGGGCGTTAGGCAGCCTTTAGATCCTACCCATCATGCACTGCAGTTTTTTGCTAATTCCTCAAATGGAAAACTGTCCATCCATCCATCCATTTTCCAAACCGCTTATCCTACTGGATCGCGGGGGGTCTGGAGCCTATCCCGGAAGCAATGGGCACGAGACAGGGAACAACTCAGGATGGCGGGCCAGCCCATCGCAGGGCACACTCACACACTATTCACTCACGCATACACTCCTATGGGCAATTTAGCAACTCCAATTAGCCTCAGCATGTTTTTGGACTGTGGGGGAAACCAGAGTACCCGGAGGAAACCCCACGATGACATGGGTAGAACATGCAAACTCCACACACATGTGACCCAGGTGGAGACTCGAACCCGGGCCCTAGAGGTGTGAGGCAACAGTGCTAACCACTGCACCACCATGCTGCCCCCTAAATGGAAAACCATTAAATACAAAAGGAAAACAAAAGTGCTGTAAGACTGTATACTTATGTGTATGTTAGTAAAGGCTGTAGCTGACACAACGGACCCCACTAATTAGAAAGGGGTAATTGTACACATGTGGCATCCAGTATGTTCTTCTATAACAGTTTTTAAAAAAAAAAAAAAACTCACATTACACAAATTGGCACTATCAAAACGAGGATTATGGGGAAAATGGGGACTGTGATGGAGATTACATACACGTAGGCATGGTATTTAGTTTTTTTTTAATCTGGTCACCTTCCAGAGTAATTGTAAACTAAAACCATCTTCACCCTATTTGATTCTTTATAAATGGACAATCAGTCGTGCAGTAAATGGGGGTATAGAGAGACACAGAGCTTGTCTAACAAGAAACCCTGGGAAGCTAACATTAATATGTATGGGTATGGATAGCAAAACCATTGATACAGATTACAGATTTATATCTCACCTGAACCCTGGCGGGCTCCGTGCCAATAGGGGTTGGGATTAGGGTTAGTTAACTTAAGTAGTAATATTGATGTGTATATTCTCCTATTCTCCAGTCAGTGAATCGTGAAACGTAATGTTAATATGTTTCTATACCTATATGTTCTGCTTAAAAACCCATAAAGGCAAGCACAGTGTTTAGACATTCTGTTACTTAGACTAGTAAACACTAAGATCCTTCAGCTTTCAATTAACCTGACACAACAGTCTAAACAACAAATGTGTGCCATGTCATTTGTCATCTTTACATCTTGTATCCTTTATATGGTAATTGGATTTTCAAGGTGGAATTGCAGGTCGATCATTTTAAGGATCTAGATGTAAACCTCCCTGGTGTTGCTTTAATATTTTTTTTGCACAATTTGCTTCACACACTTCCTCCAGCAGAGAAGCTTACAATACTACACCCCACCAAATGACTGGATGATGCCTTTTTATTTAAGGTCTGGCTGTGAGCCTCGATTACCGATACACTATCTTCAGGCTCCTGCCGGGATCAGTCAGTATGGTGGACCTTTGGAGGAATGGGTACAAAACCATCAGGAAAGTTTGCAGGTGCTTCAAGAGTATGTGAAGGCTTAGTTGGAGGAACAAGCCACACCACGAAATCGGAAACACAATGAGTTGGTTAATGATTAGGGGTTTGATGAAGGTCAGCTGGTGTGTTTGCGGAACCATGTTCGAGGTAAAATACAGGATCATTGGGATGCCTGTTTGTATATGGTAGTTCGGTGTCCCCAAGATCAGGGTGCAGTTTACTCTGCAACTCCAATGGAGGGGGACGGGGTTGTCCGTCAAGTTCACCGAACAGAGTTGCGTCCAGTACCACAGGGGGTTGTTATGTCAGGGGAAGATGTTCTGGTAATGTCTCCTGAGTCTGGGTTGCCCACAGGGGCAACAGAAATGGAATCGGATGAGGACTCTGTGGTTTTACGGGGACAGGGCTGGTGGGAGGGGTCGCAATAGAGCATCCACAAGTAGGCCTCGTATAATGGAGGAGGTTATGTCCCCCCCGAGGTGTAGAGACCAGTTAAACGTTCGGTGAGGTCCACCACTGGTCATCATACCAACCCTTATAAGTTACCACGGTCAGTGAATGATCGTTCGGTTGGGGAGGAAGACCAGTGGTTTGGGGATAGAATTCTTAGCTGTGATCGTTGGGTCATCAATTTCATTTTGGGGGATGGATTGTAGCCAGGCAATTATAGGCAGGTATAGGAACTGCAGTTCGGACTGGAGGCATAGCCGGGGCGAGATGGCTGTGCATGTTCCGATGGTAGGGCATATTGGCAAAGGAGCAGGCACGGGAAAGACAGGCAGGGTCCTGATAGATTTGGGGGAGCATCGGCGGGCATATTGAATTTGCAGTGTAGCAGCCTTTCTGTTTGCTTGTTTCAGGGGTGAACAATCTTATCCGCAAAGGGCCGGTGTGTATGCAGGTTTTCGCTGCAACTCCCTAATTAGATTTCTAATTAGAGGACTGATTAGCTGAAGAGTCCTCATACCTGGTTTTGAAGAGCTGACCTAAAGGTTACCCCAAAAACCTGTTTTTTTTTTGTTTGAATGGGGCAGTGAGTCATGGGGTAAACTACTGTTCTTTAGGGGTTTTCAAGGTGGAATTACGGGTCGATAATTTTAAGGATCAGGTTGTAAACCTCCCTGGTGTTGCTTTAATATGTTTTATCTGAGGTTGTATCGTGTATTATCAAGCCAGCCGGCTTAGTGGCCTCGGGAGCGGGGTTTAGTGGGAGCAGCTGGCTAGTTTTATTTTCTTTTTTGTTTGTGTCTTTTTCTTTGTTGTATGTATATTTTGGGTTCATTATTAGGCAGGCTGGGCCTTTTGGCACCTGTAGTCTGGGTGCTGGATTGCCCATAGGGGTCTTTTTTATTGCTGTGATTTGCTGTGTCATTCACTAGTGTGATTTGTGCTGGATGTGTTTTTAAGGTTGTGCTGTGGCGTGTACCTGAGCAAACTTTGGGCAACCTGTTCTCTTGTTGGCTTTATTGACAAAGGGTGGATTAGTCTAATTACGGCCTGCTACAAATAGCTGCATATAACGTATAAAAAAAATCACCTTATGGGTGCTCCGTAGGGTAGCAAGATCTTGAGTTTTTTTTACAGTACTCGGGTACGTTTTAAAATTTTCGACCAATCAGCAAACATTATTCTGACAGCATAGCTGGGAAACCAATGAAAAGTGAGTGCAACGTTCTAGAACTTGACTTCGGGTTGACGCTCCCTATAAAAGAGCTGGGTACTGCTTCAAGGCGTTCAGTTGGCGCTACCTCCTGATAGAGTAGCACTGTACGGCTCTTGTTCCGTAAAACAACATCAAAAGGATGAAAAAAAAAACAATATTTAAAGAAGACGAAAAAAATCAATTTTTAAAGAAGACGAAAAAAACATCGTCTAAAAAAATAAGCCAAAAAAATAATATCCGAAGAAGGAAAAACATGCAAAGTAAAAAAAAACAAACAAAAATAAAAAACAATATCCAAAGAAGAAGGAAAAAAACATCCAAAGGGAGAAAAGAAGAACTGAAGGGCCAACGAGGTAGGAGGAAATACAAATTTCGTTTCAGCACCGTTGGAGTGCCAAGCCGTGAAAAGCATTTGGCCAGAAGACAAGGTAAGTGTTGTATCTGTTATTTTAAAACAGCGCTTTTCAAAATGCTGCTTTATAATCGTTTGAGATCGTTAGCCAGTGTGACAGCTGAAGGCTTTTTGAGTTTACCAACATAAAGTTTTATTTCTGTATTAGGACATTGTCAGGAACAATGATGTGTTCATCGCTATGATGTGGTCAAAAAGCGATGCATTGAATCTTAGAAACATTTGTGATTTTTCAAACGATGCTTTTCCTTTTATTTAATCAGTAAAATTTCCATCGGTTTTATATAGTGCCCCTTGAAATATGTCTTTAGCTCATTTTCCGGGCATTTTACTAGAATGCATCCTGAGAAATACACAAGCTCTGCTGCATTTCCGTGCCTCGATGTTTAGTGCCGAGTATAATTGTTGCAGTTGCCTTTTATATATTCCATGAGACCTGTTGGTACCAAGAGAAGTGTGAGACTGTCAGGGTGAATTTATCATACAATCGCACGCATAAATACCTGAGGGTTGCCAGTCCTTTTGCGTTGTTACAGGAGGACTAGAGCTGACGAGTGTGTTTCTACACACTATCAAGGGCATTGTAGTACAGTTTTCTCAGGTGGGAGAATGCTGCCGATCTCCTATTTGACAATACAGCCCTTGATATATTAGAATATTACAGAACTAGAAGCCTTTTGCAAGGAAGAATGTGAGAAAATCCCAAGTACAAGAACTGAAAGCCTTTCAGCTGGCTATAAGAAGCGCTTGTAAGCTGTGATATCTGGCAGAGGAGGTGTTACTAAGTACTGATTACGTAGGGTGCCCAAACTTTTGCAGAGTGCCATAATAATGTTTTTATTTTGTAATTTTGTTCAATTTATGGCATAAAAAGTAACTATTCATCAATGTTTGCTGAAAATATTGTGTATTTTTCCCCCAGTTCCTAAAGAGACTGTATTAACTGATATTGTTGCTTTTGTAATTGAAAAGATGTTATTTGTCAAGGGGTGCCAAACCTTTGCATAAGACTGTACACAGTGTGTGTATGTGTTTATGTGAGTGTGTGTCTGTGTGTGTGTGTGTATATATATATATGTGTGTGTGTGTATATATTTCTGTATATGCATGTGTATATATATATTTATATATAGTTCACACACATTCAAACTTATTTGAATACACATTCAAAATTATTTTTATTATTATTATTTTCGTTTTTTTTTTTTTTTTGTGTTTTAAAATTTTTTATTTTTGCAATGGAAATAAAAATAAAGCAGTCCTCCGTAGAGGAGGGGTGGTGGAGGGAATATATATATATATATACATATATATAAAATAATTGTCACACAACTGGGGTGACATGCCTATCCTGCTCACCCAATTTTAGTGCACTTTAGTTATGCATAATGACCTTCTAGTCTCGATACACCCATATATATATATGTATATATATATATAGTTTTTTTTGTTTTTTTTTTTGCAATAGACAATAAAAATAACGCAGTTCTCCATAAAGGAGGGATGGTGGATGGAATATATATATACATATATATAAAATAATTGTCACACAACCTGGGTGACATGCCTTGCCTGCTCACCCAGTTTTAGTGCACCTTAGTTATTCATAATGACCATCTAGTCTCGATACACCCATAAATATATATGTATATATATATAGTTTTTTTTGTTTTTTTTTTGCAATAGACAATAAAAATAACGCAGTTCTCCATAAAGGAGGGATGGTGGATGGAATATATATATACATATATATAAAATAATTGTCACACAACTTGGGTGACATGCCTTGCCTGCTCACCCAATTTTAGTGCAACTTAGTTATCCATAATGACCAACTAGTCTCGATACACCCATATATATATATATATATATGTACATATATATATAGTTTTTTTATTAGCAATAGAAAAGAAAAATAACGCAGTTCTCCGTAAAGGAGGGATGGTGGATGGAATATATATATATATATATATACATTTATATAAAATAATTGTCACACAACCTGGGTGACATGCCTTGCCTGCTCACCCAATTTTAGTGCACTTTAGTTATCCATAATGACCATCTAGTCTCGATACACCCATGAATATATATGTATATATATATATATATATATATATATATATATATATATAGTTTTTCTGTTTTTTTTTTGCAATAGACAATAAAAATAACGCAGTTCTCCGTAAAGGAGGGATGGTGGATGGAATATGTATATGCATATATATAAAATAATTGTCACACAACCTGGGTGACATGCCTTGCCTGCTCACCCAATTTTAGTGCACCTTAGTTATCCATACTGACCATCTAGTCTCGACACACCCATATATATATATATATATATATATATATATATATATATATATATATATATATATATATATATATATATATATATATGTATATATATAGATATTTTTTCTTTTTCTTGTGTTTTTTTTTCGCAATGGATATTAAAAATAAAGCAGTCCTCCGTAAAGGAGGGGTGGTGGAGGGAATATATATATACATATATATATAAAATAATTGTCACACAACCTGGGTGACATGCCTTGCCTGCTCACCCAATTTTAGTGCAACTTAGTTATCCATAATGACCAACTAGTCTCGATACACCCATATATATATATATATATATGTACATATATATAGTTTTTTTATTAGCAATAGAAAAGAAAAATAACGCAGTTCTCCGTAAAGGAGGGATGGTGGATGGAATATATATATATATATATATATATATATATATATATATATATATATATATATATATATATATATATACATTTATATAAAATAATTGTCACACAACCTGGGTGACATGCCTTGCCTGCTCACCCAATTTTAGTGCACTTTAGTTATCCATACTGATCATCTAGTCTCGACACACCCATATATATATATATATATATATATATATATATATATATATATATGTATATATATATAGATATTTTTTCTTTTTCTTGTGTTTTTTTTTCGCAATGGATATTAAAAATAAAGCAGTCCTCCGTAAAGGAGGGATGGTGGATGGAATATATATATAAAATAATTGTCACACAACCGGGGTGACATGCCTTGCCTGCTCACCCAATTTTAGTGCACCTTAGTTATTCATAATGACCATCTAGTCTCGATACACCCATAAATATATATGTATATATATATAGTTTTTTTATTAGCAATAGAAAAGAAAAATAACGCAGTTCTCCGTAAAGGAGGGATGGTGGATGGAATATATATATATATATATACATTTATATAAAATAATTGTCACACAACCTGGGTGACATGCCTTGCCTGCTCACCCAATTTTAGTGCACTTTAGTTATCCATAATGACCATCTAGTCTCGATACACCCATGAATATATATGTATATATATATATATATATATATATAGTTTTTCTGTTTTTTTTTTGCAATAGACAATAAAAATAACGCAGTTCTCCGTAAAGGAGGGATGGTGGATGGAATATGTATATGCATATATATAAAATAATTGTCACACAACCTGGGTGACATGCCTTGCCTGCTCACCCAATTTTAGTGCACCTCAGTTATCCATACTGACCATCTAGTCTCGACACACCCATATATATATATATATATATATATATATATATATATATATATATATGTATATATATATATAGATATTTTTTCTTTTTCTTGTGTTTTTTTTTCGCAATGGATATTAAAAATAAAGCAGTCCTCCGTAAAGGAGGGGTGGTGGAGGGAATATATATATACATTTATATAAAATAATTGTCACACAACTGGGGTGACATGCCTTGCCTGCTCACCCAATTTTAGTGCACCTTAGTTATCCATAATGACCAACTAGTCTCGATACACCCATAAATATATATGTGTATATATATATATATATATAGTTTTTTTGTGTTTTTTTTTGCAATAGACAATAAAAATAACGCAGTTCTCCATAAAGGAGGGATAGTGGATGGAATATATATATACATATATATAAAATTATTGTCACACAACCTGGGTGACATGCCTTGCCTGCTCACCCAATTTTAGTGCACCTTAGTTATCCATACTGACCATCTAGTCTCGATACACCCATATATATATATATATATATATGTACATATATATAGTTTTTTTATTAGCAATAGAAAAGAAAAATAACGCAGTTCTCCGTAAAGGAGGGATGGTGGATGGAATATATACATACATATATATAAAATAATTGTCACACAACCTGGGTGACATGCTTTGCCTGCTCACCCAATTTTAGTGCAACTTAGTTATCCATAATGACCAACTAGTCTCGATACACCCATAAATATATATGTATATATATATATATATATATATAGTTTTTTTATTTTTTTCGTAATGGACAATAAAAATAACGCAGTTCTCCGTAAAGGAGGGATGGTGGATGGAATATATATATACATATATACATTTATATAAAATAATTGTCACACAACCTGGGTGACATGCCTTGCCTGCTCACCCAGTTTTAGTGCACCTTAGTTATCCATACTGACCATCTAGTCTCGATACACCCATAAATATATATACTGAACAAAAATATAAACGCAACACTCTTGTTTCTGCTCCCATTTTTCATGAGATGGACTTAAAGACCTACAATTCATTCCAGATACACAATATTACCATTTCTCTCAAACATTTCTCACAAATCAGTCTAAATGTGTGATAGTGAGCACTTCTGCTTTGCTGAGATAATCCATCCCACCTCACAGGTGTGCCACATCAAGATGCTGATCTGACATCATGGGTAGTGCACAGGTGTACCTTATACTGCCCACAATAAAAGGCCACCCTGGAATGTGCAGTTTTTTGCTTTATTGGGGGTCTGGGGACTCAGAACCGGTCAGTATCTGGTGTGACCACCATTTGCCTCATACAATGCAACACATCTTCTTCGCATAGAGTTTATCAGATTGTCAATTGTGGCCTGTGGAATGTTGGTCCACTCCTCTTCAATGGCTGTGCGAAGTTGTTGGATATTAGTGGGAACTGGTACACGCTGTCGTATACGCCGGTCAAGCACATCCCAAACATGCTCAACGGGTGACATGTCCGGTGAGTATGCTGGCCATGCAAGAACTGGGACATTTTCAGCTTCCAAGAACTGTGTACAGATCCTTGCAACATGGGGCCGTGCATCATCTGTCTGAGTGGCTGGTCTCAGACGATCTTGGAGGTGAACCTGCTGGATGTGGAGGTCCTGGGCTGGTGTGGTTACACGTGGTCTGCGGTTGTGAGGCCGGTTGGATGTACTGCCATATTCTCTGAAACGCCTTTGGAGACGGCTTATGGTTGAGAAATGAACATTCAATGCACGAGCAACAGATCTGGTTGACATTCCTGCTGTCAGCATGCCAATTGCACGCTCCCTCAATGCTTGTGGCATCTGTGGCATTTTGCTGTGAGACAAAACTGCACATTCCAGGGTGGCCTTTTATTGTGGGCAGTATAAGGTACACCTGTGCACTACCCATGATGTCAGATCAGCATCTTGATGTGGCACACCTGTGAGGTGGGATGGATTATCTCAGCAAAGCAGAAGTGCTCACTATCACACATTTAGACTGATTTGTGAGAAATGTTTGAGAGAAATGGTAATATTGTGTATCTGGAATGAATTGTAGATCTTTAAGTCCATCTCATGAAAAATGGGAGCAAAAACAAAAGTGTTGCGTTTATATTTTTGTTCAGTGTATGTATATGTATACATATAGTTTTTTTTGTGTTTGTGAAAACGGGTCTTTAATCGGGGAAACGGAGCGGGTAGAGCAGGACGGAACGCAGGCATTGACAAACTACAATGACGGACAGGGCAAACAGGTAAGACCAGGACTTAAAATAGGTCATGACTAATCAAAGTAATCGGGCAAAGCAGGAGACGATCAGGGAAGCACACGTGGGTAATCAGGGGGCGTGGCACACACGAGGAGCGGACAAGCCGGGCATATATGTATATCTATATAAAACCTCATTAATGAGGGACAGGGAACAGAACGGACAGACAGAACTGGCACAGGGGAAGGAGCCAGGACAAGACTTGACATAAGACAGGAAAGGCAGAGAAACAGATCAGAAAGGGGGACACGGAGGGAACAGGCAGGACAAAAGGACCGGGAGTGAACGAAGGGAACATCGGGGAAAGAGGAGCAGAAGCCAGAGGGACGAGGGACAAAGAGAGGAGGGACAGAGACAGGAGGAACAAAGCGAGGGGGAGCAGAGGCAGGAGGGACAAAGACGGGAGGCCAGGGAGAGAAGGAGGGGGAACCAAGAGGAGCCCGAGGGAGACCCAGCGGGCGACGGGAGGCAGCCGGAAGGGCTGCAGGCGGCCGGGAGGCCGGAGCCGGAGGGGCCGAGGAGACGGGGTGAGGGACAGACGCAGGGACGAAGGAGGGAGTCGGAGGGGAGACCAGGGAAGGGGACGAAGGAGCTGGAAGGGACCCTGGCGAGGGCAAGGAGAGAGGGGGAGCCGCAGCAGACGGCGACGTCCTCCGACACGCCAGAGCGGGAGGACCAGCAGGCGAATGAGGAGCCGCCGTCGGGGGGCCCGCAGGCAACCGATAAGACGCCGGAGGAGGGACCGAGGCAGGGCGACGAGGCCGCGGAGGGGGACCCGCAGACGACAGCCGACCCGGAGGGCCAGGACCCGCAGGTGCCGACCAAGCCCTAGCGCCGGCGAGGGAGGGCGAGCCAGGGGGCTGGGCGGGTGGGACCCCAGCCGTGCGTCTGTGTCCTCTCCCCTTATGGGACACAGACATAAGGACCTGCGGCCGGGGTCGGGCTCGTCGGGGTGAGGGTACCAGAGTCACAGGGGGAGAAGGGACTGGAGTGGGGCCAGGGACTGGAGCTGCAGGCTGCAGAGGGAGCGCCTGCCCGGGAGCTGCAGGCAGGGAAAGCGCCTCGGACGTGGGCGCGGTAGCTGCAGGCAGCGGAGACGGCTGCTCGGGCTCTGGGGCCGCAGGGGGCACTTATTTTATTATATAAAATAAGTGTCACACAACCGGGGTGACATGCCTTGCCTGCTTGTGGGATGAGGAAGACTCAGGGACTGGAAATGGGATTAAAACTGAAGATGTGCTCATTCCTTTGTGTATTTACAAATTTTCCTTCCGTCAGACATGAGGAGTTTGCTGCTATATTTGGCACTAATAGAGATTCTGATGCTGCTATTTTTATTGTCTATTAGTTTGTTATTATTTACAAGTTCTGTTGTGTTTTTGCATTTTTCTCTTCTGGTTAATTAACTGCTGTCTGTTTGCTGTGAAGTATGAGTGTGGTGAGTAAGACTCAGGGACTGGAAGTGGGATTACAACTAAAGATAACATGCTTATTCCTTTTTGTATTGTTTACAAATTTCCTTCCGTCAAACATGAGGAGTTTGCTGCTATATTGTGCACTAACAGAGATTCTGATGCTGCTATTTTTATTGTTTATAAATGTGTTATTGTTTCCAAGTTGAGTATTCAATAAATGCTAAATTGAGAAATTTTGTGTATCGTTTGTTATTATTAGTGTGATATTTTACCATGCAAATAGAGGGGAAAACGTCCAATTATCGGCCAAAAAAAATCAGCAGCATATATCGGCCATCGCCTGACCCTTGACTTGAAAAACCCATATCGGTCGACCTCTAGTAACAGTACATTCTGTCCAATTCATCCATCGAGTTAAGTCACACACCCACTTGAGGGGGCACTCCGGCAGACGTGAGGATGGGGATGTTCTTTCCGCTATAACATCCACTGCAGAAGTACATCTCGCTCCTGTTCACAGGGCTTACTTCAATGATGAAGCAGGGCTGGTTGTCTGGACAAGAAGTTGTCCTGCTGCTGGGTCTCGGTGCCGTTTTTCCACCTAAGCTTGAAGGTGGAAATGTGTTCCAACTTGGTCCCTGGGACTGCAGCATAGCCAAACATCGCGAGCAGCGTCGGCCACACCCACCACCAGAACCATCACACCGTCCTATACACATAAAGAAGAACTAAAACATAGAGTGTTGTGACAATCTATGCGTTAATGTTTGGCAGCATAGGTGATTCATTAAAATTATACCGAAGAATGGAAAATGTGATATTTAGAATATTTTTTGCCATTTAGTAGCTAATTTAAGCACTTACCCAATGCCTCAATTTGTTTTAGGTCAGTAATGTCTGAGCCAAAAGAATGAATGTATGAATTTAATACAATTCACCCACTCCCACCCACACACAAATCTGAAATTCAATTTAAGACACTTCTTAAACATTAGTGCATTAACAAAAAAGGAAAATCTTAAGAGATTCAGTAGGATTTTCTATGTTAGACTTAAGCTAATAGTTCAATAGTTTTTACATATTTCAATATACCAATTTGACTTTAATGTTGAAACAGATGCTAAAACATGGAATAATTTCATAACTAGAGAAACATGTTATTCACAAACACTAGCAAAGGTAGCTTATAGTTAAGCTTACTTAAGTCAGCAAGTCAGGCTACAGTGTGTAAGAATAGTCGTAAACGATAATTTGTCTCAGTCTTACATGACAGAATAAGTAAACAGAAAATATAAAATGGCTGAAACAGCGTCATTAACGCCAGCTACAGTAGAGGCGCAGAAAAGGTGTCATGACTGAAGTATTCCCAAACTCTGGAAGACCGTATGCGAGCCTTTTTTGCCGCGTGTTTCTCCAGAGGCTCCGGAGCTCCGCTGGTTGAGACAGCCATGTTGGTTCATGTGCAGGGGGACGAGCGGCAAATTTCTTTTTTGCAGGGTGGTAGGTGATGTCTCATTAATATTTATGAGAGAAGTGCTACATGATTGGCCAGTGCATGCCAGTGCATGCCCAAAATGGTGCGGCACTGCATCCAAGCCTGCGGCACTCAGAGTCACAAATACAGTGGAAACCATTTGTAGTAATTACGTCTGTCTGGCTGATTTCCAACTAATTGATATTTGTATATTTATTACATGAATATAAGGTAATATAAGGTAATAGAAGAGGTATTTAATGGTTTTCCATCTGAGGAATTTGCAAAAAACTGCAGTGCATGATGGGTCGGACCTAAAGGCTGCCTTAACGTCCTCATCTGTATGACGACATACATCAAGACTAGGAAGGTGCATAATGTTCATGTCTGGTTGCGTTTGTTGGTCCAGAAAGTAATTCAATTTCGCCATGTAGGTTACGTTCTTAAAAACTGCTTGGATATAGCCCGATTATATGCTGTGGGCCTTTTAATTTCTTTGTTTACCAGGTAGGCTACCTTCTTTAAACTGCGTTTTGTTAGACTACATATTTAGGGAGGTCTTTATAAATTTATAGTAGTCTTCATAAATATGTGCATAGTTTAGCCTAACCCAGCCACTTAAGGGAGAAAGCCAGCTCAACTAGGTGTCGGTCCCAAGCCCGGATTAATGGGGAGGGTTGGCGTCAAGAAATAAAGAGACTGTATCTTCACTGCATGACTGATGTCAAAATGTGTGAAATATGTGGTTGTATTAATAAATGCATTAAAGTAGGTTAATGATTCTGTGCTGTCTAAATTGTATAGAAAATTTCTACGTATAGCCAAACAAATCTCCTCCTGTTTGAAAAGGCATAGAAAAAGCAATTTAGCCACTAAAACTTTACAGTTTTTGTGAGGGACAGTCGAATTCTCTCGTTTCTCTCGTCAAGTTTTTTTGTGATCCTGCACCTACACTTTGCCGGCCCCAGGAGGATGGGCTCCCCCTTTGAGTTTGGTCCCTCCCAAGGTTTCTTCCTTCTTGGGAGTTTTTCCATCCTATCGGCGCCTATGGCTTACTCACTGGGGGCTTTGGGTGGGCATGATATAAAGCAAAGCATTTTCCCTCCCAGTTTCCTCCTCTGGTCCACATTGCAGGACCATCAGCCATCAGAAACAGTCAGACGGTCTCCTTCAGCTTCTTTAGTGTCCTTGGAAGCCAAGGCAGTTTTAGGTCTGAGAAGAGGTTTATCAGAAGGACACATATTACGTCGTTTGTCCTGAAATGTAACATGGGGAGGAAAAGTTAAGCGGTTTAGTCAGATTGGAGTCGTTTATTCAGCAGTGGCAGCGCCAGTGACTTAATGCTACAGGTGCTATAGGGGAGTGAGATTATTTAGACCGGGTGCTTTAGCTTTTCAGCTTATGTAGATGGTGTATAGAAGCACACAGCACGATAAGCTACAGCATGGATAAAATAGGATAAAATATGAAATTCTAACGTCTAGCTCACAGAGCCTCTATGTGTACTTTGAAGAAAAAATACACTACAAGTATGCTGTAAAAACCGCAAAAATGTCTTACACAATATACAGATTTTACAGATAGTTAAAGAAAAAATGAAACCAATATTTTGGGGGTGCTGTGGGGGTACTATGGTCATTGGAGGAGGAGCTAGAGCCCCCCCCCCCAAGCTTTTCCTTGGTGCTGCCACTGTTGTTCAGATTAAAAGTAACATTGTCATTAATAAACAGTACTCTGATCAAATTTTTGCATGTACAAACACAATCAAAGTTTAACCACATGTTTAGACACAATTCACACACCTGTTACATTTCCATAATGCTAAGACTCTCTACACTTACTTCATCCACTTTCTTGTTTGGTACACAGTCATTTGATGGATGTGTAAGATCATTACCAGACCGTCTGCTGCAAACTCTACAGTTAATGAATGGCTGCAAAAACACACAGACACACAAAAACAGTATTTAAAGAGTGGTGGGCAATAAATACAGTGAGAGAAGGTGTAGTAAAGATATATCTAATGATTTAAGGCAGAGCTGCTGGAGTGCAGGGTTTAATGACACAGAACAATTTTAGAGGAAAGAGCTTCCAAAGCAGGGTCACCATAAGGCTATATTATACAAAGCAAGTTCATCTAAAAGTATGAACAACAAATCCCGTTTAACTGAACACTGCTCTGTATTAAAATACTGTCCTCCGATCAAGCTAAGTGGTCCTGTAGTTCACTATTTAAAGAGGTAAATTTAAAGGGTAATTCACACTGCACATCTACCCTGCTCTGACCAGGTTTAATTACTGGCTTTCTAATTAAAACAAGAGTTAAGTCCTGCCCTTTCACCACAAAACACCACACTGCCATTTAAGGCTGATTTCAACAATGAGTTTTAGTTAACCTGGCTCGATTGAGTTAACTCTGGGTATGTAAAACCCGCTTTGTAGTACAGCCCACAGGTCTTTAAATAAGGCCAGCTAGGGTTCATAGCTCGAAGCATAATCTACAGGTCACCCCTCAGATGATTAGCATTTGCTTCTGCCTGGTAATCCAGCCTTTAAGCCTGTAAACCTACTAAAATTTGAGAATAAGGTGAAGGAACTGGCTCTTTGAGGCCACCTATGTATTTGTTACTTTATTGTTGGCTAACTTTCCCCCGCAGGGCATCAAAAAAGTTAACATGAACCTAAATTAATTTGCTAACTGATATGTCCAATGCTCACAGTCACAGTGACTCTTTACTTACCCTCTTGTCCATGAAAATACAGTCAGCCCGATGGTCTGTTGCAGTTGACTTTGGACATTTTGTTGCTCTCAAGAGAATCTCAATGTCAATGTATTCACTGCTGATCTAAATCACATAAACACGTTATATACAAAATTGCCTACAACTGTTTTAAAGGCAATATAACAAACAATAATCACCCAAAAAATGGCAAACTGTCACAGACTTGACTGCAGCAGATTCAGAGAGAAACTGTGAGAAGGTAAAATTGACCAGGGCTGAGATATACAACCATCACTTTCATTGTGAAGAGACATTAAGCATCATATGCATTGAAATTAAAACATCAAAATCAATGTGATACTCATTAGTTCAGCTTGCAGATGATGAAAGTTTCACACTTTTGTAAACACTTTCTCAGCAGTTACCTTCGGACGGCCCTGGATGTTATAGAAATTCATGTGCTGACGGGTTCCTTGATGAGCATTTTCGACTGCGAGTTTAATGGCCGTCTCTTGTGAGTGCAGGGAGACTGTGGTAATCTTGCTGGGCCTCTGTGGAGATAAGCAGAGCTCCATAAGCCAAAACCAGAAGCAGCAGGCGGGTCATCTTCCTCTCAGCTTTGAAGGGAGAAGCAGGACTGAGGACACTGATCTGTGGTCCCCTTATCCAGCACGTCCAGGGGCGTGTCCTTCACTCGAAACAAACAGACCTTTGAACAACATTGGAAAACTCTTCAGGATGAATTGAGGCAGGTGGTCAAGTGGGTTTATTGTTATTTCAGCAATATACACAGTACACAGTGAAAGGAAACATTGTTCCTCCTGGACCACGGTGCAACACAAAGAAGAAAAACAGAAACAACACAAGATGACACAAGTGCGGGCAAGATAGAACTATACAGAGTGAAAGGAGCACAAACAGAGGGAGAAAGTGCAAGATAAACACAAGAGCAACAATACAATACTACAGGACAAGACAGCGCAGTCAAGAACACAGAGTGCAGCCAGAGCTAACCTGAATAGGGGCATCAAGGTTGCCAGGCAGGCAGAGAAACAGAAAATAGAGGTCTACTTCACATACAACAACCCACAGTGGGTGTGGCAGGGAATACAACACATTACAAACTTCAAAGGCAACAACACCGTCACTGTTAACAGCAACGCCCTTTTAGCAAAGGAGCTAAACAGCTTCTTTGCTCGTCTGGAGGAACACAGAGCAGACATAGCCACACTGCCCCCTCCCCCAATCTCCAGCACTCACAGACTCCCTCTGCAGGAACACCACGCGAGAAGGCACATTGCATCTCTAGGTGTGTGGAGTTTAAGACAAGGCAAGTGATGCTACGATAATATAATTCCTTGGTAAGACCCCACCTAGAATATTGTGTGCGGGTTTGGTTACCATACCTTAAGAAGGACATTGCTGCCTTGGAAAAGGTGCAACGTAGGGCAACGAGAATGATTCCTGGTCTTAGAGGAATGTCTAATGAGGAGAGGTTAGCTGAGCTGAATCTGTTTAGCCTCGAGCAAAGGAGACTAAGGGGGGACATAATCCAGGTGTTTAAGATTCTAACAGGTCTGGATGCTGTTCAGCCAAATGGCTATTTCAATGTTAGTTTAAATACCAGAACTCGTGGCCATAAGTGGAAATTAGCTGGAGAACATTTTAAAACGAATTTGATGAAGCATTTCTGTACACAGCGTGTAGTTAGAGTATGGAATAGTCTTCCTGTTATTGTAACACAAGCTAAAACCCTGGGTTCTTTTAAATCAGAGCTAGATAAGATTTTTGAGCTATTAGCTAAGTTCTCCTCAAAGGAGCTTGATGGGCCGAATGGCCTCCTCTCATTTGTAAATCTCTTTGGTTCTTATGAGTCAGCTTACAGAGATGAGGTCCAGAAACTGATAGGTTGGAGTTCAGCAAACAATTTGGCACTAAACAGCACAAAGACAAAGGAATCACTGACTTCAGGAAGGATGGAGGCGACACTGGCCTGCCTAGATGGATGGATGGATGTTTTTATTGACATTGTAAGTACAATGAGATTTAGTTTGGAACGCGCCAGCAGCTACACAGTATATTTACAATTATATAGATTGTGAGGCATAAAATAAGGTGTGAGTAATATAACATAACGACATAATATAAGTAATCATTAATTAATCATTACAGATGGTATGAGGTGTGAACCGCTAGGCTGCTATGGCATGTTTGGTATCAAACCGATGGAAAATCACTCCAGTTTCCAAATCTGGTCAGTGGTTACCACGAAAGTGAATATATCAAAAGTTACACCAGCCTAACGAAAATCATCAATACAAGGGAAATCACTCTGGTCATAAATCTCAAAAGGACTGATACAGACCCCCTTCCGAAAGCCCGCCAAATGGATGGTCAGCCATTGGTCCAGGAGTCGAATTCCTGGTCACTCCTATTCACGAACTTTACACTATAAAACCTGGCACCTCAGAACAAAGCCAGGAGAGGAGAAACAGAAGGGAGGAGAAAACAAAAGACCATCAGCACGAAGAGAGGCAGAGAACATCAGCCCAAGAGAAGAGAAGCCCACAAGAAGCCCTCCTGAAGCCTATCAGTGAAGACCCAGCTGGACAGAGAACTGCAACCAAGCCCAAGCTTCACCAGGAGAGGGAATCAGAGGGGCTCCACTCCAACAACCGCTGCAAACACCGCGCCTCCCTGAGTGCCATCACCCATCAGCTCATCAGCCTCCGCAACCAACTGCCAAGACCCCCCCCCCCCCCACTCTGCAACCAAGTAAACAAACTTCCTTTCATTTATAACAACCTAAACTCCTATTCACCTGCTATATTACTTTAGGACAGTATTTCCACAAATTGCTTGCTTTGCAGAACAGTATTTTCCCTTTTAAGGTTACTCATTTTAAATCTGGTCATTGCATTTTCATGATTACATTGTTTGTGTCCACTCCGTTATTTCGTGTTTATTGTTTGTTAGGTGTAATGTCTGTCTTATGTTAGTTATAGGAATAAATGCATGTCTTTTACACAACTTCAGCCTCCGTTCATTGAGTGCTCACAAGAATCCCTGCCTGTGCGATCTACGCTCTGAAACCTCAAATTCGCCTGAAATATCGCGAGACTCTCTCTCATTGGCCGTGAGGGGAGCTTCGCTACCGATCGTTTACATTACCTGGTGACGCAGCTCGTTGGACAAGCCTTCTATTCTAACCCAGGTTATTACGTGATACTGGTTATTAATGAGTTCCATTTAAGTCACACATTAACAGACTCACGGTGTTTCGCAATTGAGTTTGAGCCGACCATTCAGCATAAAAATTGGTTAATAATCACAAGGCACAAGGTTTAAACTTATTCTGAGCACACAATTTAAACTTTTTATGACCGAACGTGCAGTGAAGAAGCGCTACTGTCAACTGGTTGCAAAAGTCGCACTCATGGCAATCTGAAGGCATTTAAGCGGGATCATATGGGCTTATTATAGTTATTTTTATTTCTATTATTAGTAGTTATATTATTTTGTTTTATTTTCGGTGATTTCATTGTAGTTCTTTCGTATTAAACTGCAGTAAACTTTAACCCTATGTCTGACGAGATTCTCAGATGTAGCGCTTTGTTTCCAGGTTCAATTCGGACGAGTGTCTCCGTTTCTATATATCCTGGGAGAGATCTCTCTATTAGCGAACGGGAATACTTGTTATGAGGTTCTAACCTAAATTATGTTGCGCTTGGACATAAGACCGATAGCTTAGTTACCTATCAGGATCATACTCGTATGTGTGTGCCTGCTTTAGACAAAGCAAGTTTAACACAACTTTGCGCTGTGAGCCAAGTGTGTGTCATTTAGAAATTGGGAGTCTCCTGTGCTTGAGACCCGCCGTGGTTAAGCACCATTTGCGACGAGATATAGTGCACTCACAATTTAAATCTGTCGCCGTAACGCGTGCGCCGTCTCGCTTCAGTAATTGTTTTAAGGGGTTTTATACTGTGCAAGGCACAGAAGAAGGCCACAAGCAGCATGCGCATGCATTAAATGTGTGTGTCACTCATCTAGCGTCGGCAACCGCCTAGCTATATCTTTGGTTACCTCTAGTGGTCAGGCATAGAACTACCACTCCATTTCGAAATTGCGCCTCTAGTGGCCAGGCATAGAACTACCACTCAATTTCGATATTGCGCCTCTAGTGGCCAGGCATAGAACTACCACTCCATTTTGATATTGCGCCCCCGGTGGTCAGGCATAGAACTACCACTCCATTTCGATATTGCGCCCCCGGTGGTCAGGCATAGAACTACCACTCCAGTTCGAAATTGCGCCTCTAGTGGTCAGGCATAGAACTACCACTCCATTTCGAAATCGCGCTTCTAGTGGTCAGGCATAGAACTACCACTCCATTTCGATATTGCGCCCCCGGTGGTCAGGCATAGAACTACCACTCCATTTCGAAATTGGGCTTCTAGTGGTCAGGCATAGAACTACCACTCAATTTTGAAATTGCGCTTCTAGTGGCAAGCCATAGAAGTACTACTCCATTTCGAAATCGCGCCTCTAGTGGTCAGGCATAGAACTACCACTCCATTTCGATATTGCGCCCCCGGTGGTCAGGCATAGAACTACCACTTCATTTCGAAATTGCGCTTCTAGTGGTCAGGCATAGAACTACCACTCAATTTTGAAATTGCGCTTCTAGTGACAAGCCATAGAACTACTACTCCATTTCGAAATCGCGCCTCTAGTGGTCAGGCATAGAACTACTATTCCATTTCGAAATCGTGCCTCTAGTGGTCAGGCATAGAACTACCACTCCATTTCGAAATTGCGCCTCTAGTGGCCCGGCATAGAACTACCACTCAATTTCGATATTGCGCCTCTAGTGGCCAGGCATAGAACTACCACTCCATTTTGATATTGCGCCCCCGGTGGTCAGGCATAGAACTACCACTCCATTTCGATATTGCGCCCCCGGTGGTCAGGCATAGAACTACCACTCCAGTTCGAAATTGCGCCTCTAGTGGTCAGGCATAGAACTACCACTCCATTTCGAAATCGCGCCTCTAGTGGTCAGGCATAGAACTACCACTCCATTTCGATATTGCGCCCCCGGTGGTCAGGCATAGAACTACCACTCCATTTCGAAATTGGGCTTCTAGTGGTCAGGCATAGAACTACCACTCAATTTTGAAATTGCGCTTCTAGTGGCAAGCCATAGAAGTACTACTCCATTTCGAAATCGCCTCTAGTGGTCAGGCATAGAACTACCACTCCATTTCGATATTGCGCCCCCGGTGGTCAGGCATAGAACTACCACTCCATTTCGAAATTGCGCTTCTAGTGGTCAGGCATAGAACTACCACTCAATTTTGAAATTGCGCTTCTAGTGACAAGCCATAGAACTACTACTCCATTTCGAAATCGCGCCTCTAGTGGTCAGGCATAGAACTACTATTCCATTTCGAAATCGTGCCTCTAGTGGTCAGGCATAGAACTACCACTCCATTTCGAAATTGCACCCCCGGTGGTCAGGCATAGAACTACCACTCCATTTCGATATTGCGCCCCCGGTGGTCAGGCATAGAAGTACCACTCCATTTCGATATTGCGCCCCCGGTGGTCAGGCATAGAACTACCACTCCAGTTCGAAATTGCGCCTCCAGTGGTCAGGCATAGAACTACCACTCCATTTCAAAATCGCGCCTCCAGTGGTCAGGCATAGAACTACAACTCCATTTCGATATTGCGCCCCCGGTGGTCAGGCATAGAACTACCACTCCATTTCGAAATTGCGCTTCTAGTGGTCAGGCATAGAACTACCACTCAATTTTGAAATTGCGCTTCTAGTGGCAAGCCATAGCAGTGCCACTCCATTGAAATTGCACCTCTAGTGGTCCGCCATAGTAGGTTAACAACATCTGAGTTGGGTCTCTGGTGGTCAACTGCGGTGATACAACACGCATAATTGGACACACAGGTTCTTGCCTGAAAGCAGGAATCAACTTCACAGACTAAATCAGTTTGATCACAATACATTAACATCCAATTAGGTTATTGTTGCATAACTAATTGATGTTTACAATTGAATAAGAAACACAATTCATTTGGTTTGATTCCCGTTTAACCTTTTTGATTTATTTTAGGTTTTATTTCACCTTATGCTTTCATTCATTCCATCTCCCCCAACAAGGGGACTTGCATAGAAGTTCAACCACTATTAACAACAGTAAACCAGTTACGTACACAATCCCATCAGGAAGTCGTTTGGATGTGATCAGTTGAGCCCTTCGGGTGCTGGGTGCTTACCATTCGCTCTCTGTTGGTTGAGCTTGTCTGTGGCTCTGCTGTCACTGCTTGTGATCGTACAGTTTGTCAGAACCGAAGGGGAGTTCTCAGCAATTGGATGCCCAAAAGCGTGTCAGCCCGGCTACACCCACTGACTCATTACGGGCAAGGCTGACAGGTACCTCAGGCGGTCATTACAACTTTTGAGCAGGACTTCGTTTAGGGTGAGTTCTGAGAACGGCCCTAGCTTGGACTCTCACTAGGGTGGGTGATACCTGAAGGCAATTTTGCCAGCCGATAAGCTCCACCTGGGTTGTCTCAGTTGTGCATACAGAATACGCCCTTCCAAGTTAACATTGCTGGGGATCGGGGGAGTGGAAGCCGGACTCAGGCTTGCTTGGCTGGGAGAATGATTCCTGGTCTTAGAGGAATGTTTAATGAGGAGAGGTTAGCTGAGCTGAATCTGTTTAGCCTCGAGCAAAGGAGACTAAGGGGGGACATAATCCAGGTGTTAAATCTGGTCATTGCATTACATTTTTTTTGTATCCACTCCTTTATTTCGTGTTTATTGTTTGTTAGGTGTAATGTCTGTCTTATGTTAGTTATATCCATCCATCCATTTTCCAAACTGCTTATCCTACTGGGTCGCGGGTGGTCCGGAACCTATCCCGGAATGTGGAATGGGCACGAGGCAGGGAACAATCCAGGATGGGGGGCAGCCCATCACAGGGCACACTCACACACAAATCGTGATTATATTATTGCACTATACTGTATAAATAAAAAGTAAACTTAATACCAGTTGTGGTAATAAAGTGCACAGAGAGTAAGAGAGAGTAGGGTTTCACATAAACGTATGTTCATTAGCATTTAGTATTCTGATGGCTTTGGGGTTAGAAGCTCTTATTAAATCTGGTTGTTCTGCAATGCATACTGCGGTAACGTTTACCAGAGGGCAGAAGTTCAAACATCTCATGTGCTAGGTGCGTGGGATCTTTTTTAAATATAATTATGCATATGTAGAACTAGGGATATGATCCTGTTAAGTATGATAGTTCTGTCTCATTATTGCAGGATCGACATCCATAGTAACTGTGGTGATCTATCCATTTGTGTGCATGTCTGTGTGTGTGTGTGCGAGCGGGTATACCTATCCTACCCCATAGCGTGATAAATACCTGTTTTTTTTTTCCCTTATGGGGACCACGAAACTGAAAACCAGGAAAACTCTATTTTATAAAAATCTGTGACTGCTGTGGAAAAACTAAAAATGCAAAACCTCTTTTATTTTGCTTGGTTACTTATGGTTATGGTTAGGGCAGGGTGGGGGTTAAGATTGTCATAGTTAGCGTTAGCATTTATCCAATAGAAGTCAATGAGCGGGCCCCATAAGGATAGGTATACCCTATGTGTGTGCATGTGTGTGTTTGTCCCATATTGCCTGGGCTTCAGGATACCTCATAACCCGGAACTTCATCAGAAGTAGTTAGAAAATGGATGAATGGATGGATGGATGGATGGAAGGATGGATGGATGGATGGACAGATCAATAAAAGTACAGAACATCCATTTTACAAAGAACCATCAACACTAAATGTATGCACTGGTCATGCTCCTGGAAATTAAACTTCTTTTCTGAAAAGCAGCATGTTCATAAATTAGCTGCTGTTATACCTTGGGGGAACAAATGCAGATGAAATTGTAAAACAAACTGCAGTGGCAAAACAGTTCTGGCTGCCTGTGCTGCCCTGCCTGCCCGCCCTCCTGCCCATTACGTCCTGCCTGTGCCACCCTCCTGCCTGCCCTCCTGCCTGTTTACGTCTTTCCTGTGTGCCCTGCTGCCAGTTATTCTGTATTTACATCCGGACTTAACTAATTGAACCATATAAACCATATAAATCAGGACTTTGTTAACGTGACTTCTGACCTGTGGAGGATGGGCTCCCCCTTTCACTCTGGTTCCTCCAAAGGTTTCTTACTATGACTGAGTTTATCCTTGCCAATGTCGCTTTCTAATTTTTCAGGCTAGATCTTGCTCACTGGGACAATTGGGCAGGGACAAAGTAAAGTGCTTTGAGACAATGTAAGGCTATGAAAATGTACTATACAAAATAAAGTGAATTGACTTGAGTAATGTGGCACAAAGCAACCCTTCTTTGCCACAGGAAATGTCTGGTGCAATTTCTTTTTTAATTGTACATGTCAATTGCATAATACCCTAAACTAATTCATTATTATTTCTATTATTATCATCATCATCAGTATTTCATTAGTATTCCATGGTATTTAGATTTTTCAGGAATCAGTGTGTGTACTGTATACTTTTTAATTTATTTGCACTATGTGTAGTGTCTCTGCAGCTGTATATACTTGCTGCATTATGCACAAGAACTTCCCTCAGGCATCAGTATAGTTAATCAAATGTAATATTTCTTGCTTGTTTATTAAGTTGTTTTAGGTATTTTGTGTGTTCCACTTAATTTAGTGTAATTAGTCCTAGTTGACTCAGGTTTAGTTAGATTTTTCCTTCTGTTGTTCCTCTGCATCATGCTACTGTCATAAAATTTCAATGTCTTACCTAACTTAAGAGTTTTGTGCATTGTGTTTTGGAGAGAAAGAAATCATTACTTTTTTTCTTTAGATTCATCCACTGATTCTATCACCTATGACACATTCCCCCTGAATATTTGTTTGTTTATTTATGTATTTGCTTGGGGGATGGAATTAACAAACAGAAATAACTGAATGAATCAGGGTAGTGAAAAACATTTATAAACTTATCATTTTGGTATTGGTACGATCCTGTTCTGGTTAGTTAGCCGAGGGAGTAAATCATCCGGAGTTTCATCTCTCAATCTCCTCCTACACCCACTCAGCATCACAGTATGGACTCCCCAATGCAACTGATCTGCACGTATTTGTACTCTGGGAGGAAATTGAAGCCCCCATAGGAAAAACTCAAAGCCTACAGACATATGCACAAAACCAGGGGACATGCTCAGTTCTGCAGGCCTGGAAGTGTGAGAGAAGGCTATTTATTGAGTTTCCCCTCTGCCCCTGGTAAAGATGAAACATGCACAAGTCATTAAACACACATATACTTACATGAAAGTCTGACTGATACTGGAGCTTCCAGTGCCCGTAAACCAGGTACTGGGGTACTCCATTTCCTTCTTGATAATTAGCGCCATTGAAAAAAAAACGGTGCCTTTCCTAATATTAACTGACTCTCAGACAAATGTACTGCTTGAAGACCCTGCCACTATTCGCATTTTCCAGCAGGAGTCACAAATCTTCATTGCATTCAGTTTATTCTCAGATGAGCTCATGCATGTTTCTATGTGCATCTTTACACTTAAACAAATACAGCTAACCTCTGTTGTTATATTCCATATATATTTGTCGTGACTGGCCTTTTTTCTCAAATGATGGATTTCTGAAACTAAAACTGACAGTATTCTAAAATATTTATATTGCCACATCATCGACACATGTTCTAATATGACATAGCATTCCCCTGGACCATAGTGCGACTTAGAGACAAGATATAACATGCCCTTCACGGTAAAACACTAGATAGGTGCAACACTTAATGTCAACGTTGTCAATGTCAATGTTGACTTAATGTCAACGTTAAATTCATGGATTCGCAAATTAAGTAACACGGTTACAGTACAAAAACGAGCAGAGCTGTGTATGGCATGACTATCTCGCGGCGGCGACAAAATATGCTTATCCTTCTAATTATTCAGAAGAAAATATATTTGCAAGCACAGCCGTTCACGGCTTCCGTACAAAAAGCTGTCACTACGCTACAGGAAGAATACACGACCAATATAGGATTTACACAAGTCTGCTTCTTTTGTTTTATTTAGTAACAACTTTCACAAAAATTGACAGCAATACTGCTAAAAGTGCAGATCTGTTGCCAAATTAAATAAACAAAGAAATTAATCATAAAAATATTCAAAGTATATACAGCCAGGGGCGCCGCTAGCAATTTTGGGCCCTATGACAAAATATGAGGTTGGGCCCCCCTATCACACCCATTCAGATCTCTGGGGGCCCCTAAAGGGCGTGGGCCCTTAGAATTGTCCCAACTTTCCCCCCCTTAGCGGCGCCCCTGTATACAGCTAACCATTTCCAATCGAAAAGTACATACAAGTCTCCAATATAAGTTATACAATGGAGCGCAGATAAAACTTTTAAATAGTAATTAACCAAACTATATAAAGAATACAAGTTTGAATACAGGTAATTTGTATAAATTTTACTGTGTTCAGACTGAAAAATCAGCACCAGCCTTACACACATTGCAGTTCTGCTTTTTTCTTCTTTTAGCATAATTACCCGTTTCACGTTCACGAGGCAGAAGATCCCTGCAAATGTGAAAATTCACAAGTAACAGGCACCATTAACCTCAAGCCATAACAGTCTGCTAGCCTGAACAATAGCAAACTCTATGTATTACCAATTATTACGCAGGTTGTCACTTTATCAAATCATGACTGTTACTAAGAAGTGGGAGTGAAACGCGTGTCACGAGATCTCGCGATATTACAACATGACGAGATTTCTCGTTGGAGCGAAAAGCCGTTTCACGAATGCGCTGCAAATGAGCTGCTGTAAATATGTCGGCATCTGACTAAATTACTATAGTAGATACCCCAGACACTTTTGAATCTTTTGTGTGTCAGCATTTCGGGTGCCCGGCGGAAAATATAAATGGCGAAAGGGAGACAGACAAAACACGAACCATCTGTAAGGACTGTAGAAAGCTAATGCCGCACACAGCGGCTAATGCTACTACTAACTACTATGCAAAGCCATTTGCAGCACCATCATAGCTCTTTATTTAAATTCACTGCACCGGTGAAGAAAACATTTTTAAAAAAATGTTATGTTTATTATTGGGTGCTTTCCACTTCATGCACCCACATACAGCGCTAGCTTAAAGCAATGCATTCTGGTCCTGACGCAATGCATCATGGTTATATTTTTTATCGCCCGTTGCATTACGTCACCATGTCACATGGTACCAAAACTCCGCGAGAGCAAGACACATCAGGCAGCACCTCTTAGCAGGCTGCACAGGCTGGATCCGCCTCCATTACGACACAACTTTGCCCTTATTGGCTTAAGATTTTAGTTACATACATGACGTTTGTATATCTGCTATTTCTCCCGAGAAGCAGGTAAAGCGGTAACTGCTTTTCAATTAATTTACTTGGTAAAATTAAATTTAAATAAATGATATGAATATTGTAATAGTACTCGTGAGCTTTGTTTGTTGTTAGTTACTGTAATGTTGCGCTGCTTTATTTGTTTAATCCTTGTCTGTGAAGACATTCAAGTTAATCAAATAAGAACTGCACTGTACACTGTACATGACCATAAAAACTTTGAATCCTTGAAATAAATGTTTTTGATCTTTTCCTTGGCAGTTATCTTTTTACACAGGGCCTCTATGTACACAATAGTTATTTTTTTCACGACTAACAGTATGGATCAGGAGTTGGTTATTGTAAAAGAAGTAATGTGCATGCAGGTGATATTTGTATAGATTTATATTTACCCCTAGGTGATAAGTTTGACAGTCATTTCTTTTACCGTTTGGCCTCTCGGTTGAACATAATAGTGGCGCGAGCAGCTCCACTTGGTTTTTTAAAAATACTCAGCCATGAACTTTTGGTGAACTCAGGTGAATCCCTTCCTTCAGTAGTAAACCTTGGTAGTTTCAGCCGTTTACACATTGTCTCACTAAAAGGTTGATAATATATTTGTCCTTTTACATAGTGATAAAATATACGCGATAAAAATGTGAATATTCATAGATTCAGGACTAACAAAGTAGCTAACAGAAACTCAGACTAACAAAAGGTGCAAATACATACTCAGTTGGTTCCATTGTGTTGATTACATTATAATGTTTACATTGTAATGATTATATCATGGATATTTGGCATACTTTTTATAAAATCGTAATTCTTATATTCTGCGTTATATAGTGCTAAATAATATTCCATAGATGGATGGACTTTATTAATCCCCGTGGGGAAATTGTGTTTTTTATGTCTCCCTCAACTTACTCTTTGTGGAGTAAGTTGTCCGCGAAGTGCAGCTACCTGTTGGGGCGCCCAGGGAGCTGGGGGTTAAGGGCCTTGCTCAAGGACCCACAGACGTGCTGAGGCTGGGTTAGTTTCAACTGGTGACCTCATTACAGGCACAAGGACTGACCCCTGCCCCCCAACTGTGTATGAGTAGCATTTATGCTGTTTCTTGAGTGTGAGCTAGTACATAAACCAGCTAGTGCTCACCATTGCAAAAATACTCTAGCTTTCTGTCATACACATTTTTTTATTTTCTTACATTGTCCGTTTTTGTTCATAGTCTGTAATATTCTGAATAACGACAATGTAGAGGAAAAACAGATTAAATTCTCCTTGTTTGTAATTTCCCCATGTAATCCACTGCCTTGTGGTAAGAGGTGCAAAAGTCAGACGCGTTGAATGATGAGGATACGATATTGAGTTTAGTTCTTGAGAGGATTTATTCATATGATATTTTAACACACAGTACTTTGAACTGGTTTGTTTGGCGCAAAAGGGCCGATATGCAGACACCATCACACATGGCAAATACGGTCAATGACTGTTTCACTTTGCACCTTCAGCCCTGAGCCGCGTAATCTCAGCACCTTTAATAACAACCATTGCTGCCTCCTACAGGTGGGAATACACTTAGACAATAGTAAATATCACTAAGGCAGGCAAGTACCTCTCGTTTCAAGTGTTGCAATACTATATAACATTATATTATAAACAATAAATACGAATAAATAAAAACATTAAACAAATAAACATAATCAATAATATTCATGAATAATTATGCTTAATATACAAATAAAAGAATAGCTCCTGCAGATGATTTCAGATAACTACTGGAACAATGAGTTCTGGAGGGGAGCAAGCTCTGTTACATGCTATAGAAATGTTGATCTGATTCCTTTCATTATCAGATTGTTACCACTGTTAAAAACCACAGATATTGTATTCTGATTGTATGCATTTCCTTATTAGGGCATGTCAGTTACTTCTGTTAAAAAATCCGTTTATTCTGACGTCGTAAATTTCCTGATCAGAGTTTACCCTCTTTAAAGTGATGGAGGTCCACTTGTGCGAAAGATACATCGATATGCATATGAGATTTCGTTTGTGCCAAAAATATGTAAATAGCACACAGTCCATGTCGACTGAGCATGTGACAAAGAATTTTTCTGTGACAATTCTATTTTGTCAATGAGTTTGTCTGTGGAGCCCCTGAAGGGACCTAATGGTGTCCGCTAATTAGATACCCAGAAATAAACTGTGTGGCTCCTGCCCAAGCATTGCTGCCCAAACAGCAGCTTCCTCCTTATGCCACCGAGGGAGGAGTAGCCAGTGGTTCCCCTGCCCCTTCCCCTCTCCCCCCTGCAGACGAGGATCATAACCATTCAGCACCCGACTCTACCTCCTTCTCGGTGAAGAAGTGCCGTGGCGAAACACTCAGGCAGCAGGACGAGGTAGCAGAAATTCTTGCCCCTATGTTGGTATGTCCAAATCCTCAAGGGGGAGATAAGGTTTGCTCATCTGACACTGTAGATGAAGGAGTTGAACATAAGAACATAAGAACTATACAAACGAGACGAGGCCATTCGGCCCATCAAGCTCGCTTGGGGAGAACTAAACTAATAGCTCAGAGTCGTTAAAATCTTATCTAGCTCTGATTTAAAGGAACCCAAGGATTCAGCTTGCACTACATTATCAGGAAGACTATTCCATACTCTACACGCTGCGTAAAGAAGTGCTTCCTTAAATCCAGCTTGAAATGTTCTCCCGCTAATTTCCACCTATGGCCACGAGTTCGTGTATTTAAACTAATGCTGAAGTAACTATTTGGTTGAACAGCATCCAAACCTGTTAGAATCTTATATACCTGGATCATGTCCCCCCTCAATCTCCTTTGCTTGAGACTGAACAGATTTAGCTCAAGTAACCGTTCCTCGTATGACATTCCTCTAAGACCAGGAATCATTTTTGTGGCCCTACGCTGCACCTTTTCTAAGGCCACAATGTCCTTTTTAAGATATGGTGACCAAACCTGCACACAATATTCTAGGTGAGGTCTCACCAAGGAATTGTATAATCTTAGCATTACCTCCCTTGACTTAAACTCCACACACCTGGAGATATACCCCAACATCCTATTGGCCTTTTTTATTGCTTCCCCACACTGGCGAGAATGGGACATGGAAGCATCAACATACACACCAAGGTCTTTCTCATGATCAGCTACCTTTATTTCAGTGACACCCATGAAATACCTGTACTTTATATTTCTGCTCCCTAGATGGAGTACCTTATATTTATCGACGTTAAATTTCATCTGCCAGGTATCGGCCCAGTCACTAATTAAATCAAGATCCCGCTGTAGCTGCTGAGCCACTAATTCAGTATCTGCTACACCACCCACCTTGGTGTCATCTGCAAATTTCACCAGTTTACTGTATATATTGGTATCCATATCATTTATGTAAATTAGGAACAATAGTGGTCCTAAAATCGAACCCTGCGGTACCCCACTATGAACGCAAGCCCACTGTGAGTTGAAGGACATTGCCAGTGACCTGCTGGACCCCAGGCAGAACAGGCCTCACCATGCGACAGCCCTTCAGAGACTGGTCCTCCTGCGCATGGACTGGGGCATGATGCATCAGTTTAAACAGGAGCCTGGTAAATCCTGCGAGTGCTACACCAAGCGACTGATGGCAGCATTCTCCAACTACAGTGGGATGGACTCCACAACGGACCGAGAGTGTATGTGATGTAAAATACACTAAGATAGGTAAAAACTCTTTTGTGGACTAAGTAAAACAAACATTTTATGTTCTAGTTTTCTTAAAACTACTGAAACAAATAATTGGCTACACTGCAGTTCCGCTGTTTTGTTTGGCACCCCTGCATGTCGTGCATTGTGTGGAAAAAACCTGAAGGCTGAGGAATGTTACGTAACACAGCTAGAATGTAAAAACTCTCTCTGGTGTAATTCACTGCATAAAACCAATGGTGTTAAGTGTGATGTCTTCTTCATAACACTCCCTGATGTTTGTGTCCGTGACCATGAGATAGGGTGGGCTGCTTTTCTTCCTTCCTTTGACTAGTATTCCTCCTAAATTGTTCATCTGTATTTGCTGCATTGGTACTTGATGTGCGTGTGCCTTGTGTCACGATCGCCATTTAACGGGAGCGGCGGACGGGCAGGAAACAGGCAAGGCAGGCAGGATACGGGGATTTATTAGGAACACGGGGTGCAGGAAACATCTCACGCAGACGGACTTCAATGACGGACACTGAACTCTAGTAAGACATGAACTCAAATAGACAGGACTGATTGAAAATAATCGGACACAGCTGGGTACGATCAGGGAAGCACACGTGGATAATCAGGGGGCGTGGCACACACGGTGGTCAGACTGTCCGGGACCTCCTCGGGGACTAGGGCAGGAAAGTCTGGAGCTGGGTCAGGGACAGGAGTGGGGCCAGGAACAAGAGCCCCAGGGGGCACAGTCATTTGAGGCGGAGGGAGCGCCTCGGGCGTGGGCTCTGGGGCCGCAGGGGGCAGCGGAGGCGGCTGCTCAGGAGCTACGGGCAAAGCAGGCGGCGGCTGCTCGGGCTCTGGGGCCGCAGGGGGCAGCGGAGGCGGCTGCTCGGGCTGCGCAGGAGCTATGGGCGACGAAGGCAACTGCTCAGACGCTGTAGCAGGAACCCAGGACTTTATGCTCAGCCCACTGCTGTTAACTCCGATGACTCACAACTGAGCAGCAATGCACATTTCGAATTCCATCATCAACATCAGGCAGATGACAAGACTGTTGTGGGTCTCATCAATAAAAACGGTGACTCAGCATACAAAGAGGAAGTGTGATGACTATCGGACTGCTGCAGAGCCAACAACCTGTCTCTGAATGTTGACCAAAGAGATGGTTGTTGACGTTAGAAGAACACAAAACACAGAGTGACCACTCTCTGCTGCACATCGATGGCTCATCTGTGGAGATCGTAGAGAGTACCAGATTCCTTGTTGTCCATCTGGCGGAGAATCTCACCAGGTCCTTCAACATCAGCTCCATAGTAAGGAAAGCACAGCAGCACCTCTACTCTCCACGGAAGCTCAGAAAAGCCCATCTCCCATTCTCACACTCTATTGGGGAACTGTTGAAAGCACCCTGAGCAGCTGCATCACGGTCTGCTTTGAGAACTGTGTCGCCTCAGATCACAAGTCCCTACAACAGATAGTGATGACAGGTGAGAAAATCATTGGGAGTATCGTGTTAGAGAAATATGTACTTTTTTTATCATCATTTTGCTAGACGCTTAGAAACAACACCCTGCCGCAGCTTGATCTTAATTGAGCAATAACACGTCTCAAGAACTGTCGCTTGAATATTTCCACCCCATATATGGTGACAAACAATGTTCAATGTCAGTTGCATATCCTGTTTGTGTACCTCAATAAAAGACACTGCGAGGGGAGTTACTCTTTCGAAGTTGGCTGAGTTCGACTGAGAGGCTGACACCTCGAGGTCAGGACCGGGCTTCCCTTTGTAAGGAAAAGTGGTAAAAATGTCCCAAGGTTCTTGGTTGATCATTTGAATGCAGACAATGTTAGGAATTTATGATCATGGGGGAAGCCAGGGAGAGAATGGGGGTTCCAGTTGGCACCACTATGGTGATAAGGATAAGATAAGGTGATAAGAATTGAATTACAATGATCATAAAAGTCTCCACCCTGTCCTGTCCCGTCCCTGTCTCAGGATCCTCACACTCCAGGGGGTCACTCTTTATATGTAAATTCACTCACAACACCTACACACAACACCTTGGTGGGGAGGGCCTTTTTGGGTATAAAGGGGGGTGAAGAACTGTCTTCAATTTGTATCTGAGCTGCCTTTCAGTACCCGGTGTGTCTCTACACTGTATTACATTGTATTATTTTTGCTGTTCAATAAACCATCATTTTGCTGAAACTGCGGAGACTCTGCAAGTGGATTCCCTACACCTTGCAGCAAGTAAAACGTCATCACAGCTGTCTGCGTTGTTCTGTGTTCAGAGACTGGTTTGTTTCCAGCGCATCTTCAGAAGAAGATAACCCTAACATATCTCTCCCCTCCATCACAGATATTCACACCACACACTGCATCCGCAAAGCCACCACCATTGTGGATGACCCCACCCACCCCTCACATTATCGTTTCACCCTCCTGCCTTCTGGAAATAGGTCCCGGAGCATTCGGGCCTTTACAGCCAGACTCAAACAGCTTTATCCCCCATGCCGTCAGACTACTGAACTCTCAGGGACTAATCTGATACCACACACACATACACTCATTAACACACTTTATTATTTAACTACTATTTTTTATCTTATTGTCGCCATGTTTACAGTTACTTTTATTTATTTTTATTGCTACCTCATTGGACAACCAAACTGCGCCTTCTCAGTACTGGGTTTACTGTGCTGTTTGTGCTCGTTGGTGTCAGTTGTCCTCTCTTTTTGCACTGTCCTGCAATGTTTGCACAGTTTTTGCTCATTATGCACCATACAGTATGTTGCTAGGTTGGTATGTGTTAGTCTTCTGTTAATTTAAGTAGCACCTTGGTCCGAGGGAAACAGTTTCTTTTGTAACTGTACTATACTCAACTGTGTAAAGTTAAAAATAACATTAAAGACCTACTTGACTTTTACTGAACAGGTGCTAAAGTGAAATTACTTGCTTCTGGGAAAGAACTCCAGCTGAAATTCTGTACAACAATTATGGGAGACATATGGGAAGGACGCGGTGTCAGACCTGCCCCAGTGGGACGAATGTGGTTTTCCTAGTAACAGCAGCTTCAGTCCCAATCAGATAAGCCAGATGCGTCTGAAATTAGAGGAACGGGATCAGACTGGTTGCTCAGGGACTAATGTGGTAGAACTAAAACAGAGACAAATTGGACGGTGTTTCAATTGTGGGAAAATGAGACAAAGCAGGCAGAGGAGATGCGGGTGGCAAAGAAGCATGAGATAAGGAATGCAGAGAATGTGGATGAGGGTGAGACTCCTGTGAAAACTGTGTATTGAAAATTAGGGCCATAGTATTGTCATCCATCCTGTCAGGGTATGGAAATACACTGAGGGTAAATGGCCTAATGCAGGAAGTGTCTTAATCCTATAACATCCAGCTGATTCAGGCTGTGGGGGACAGTGTAGTACTGCACTCTTCTGGCTGGGACCTTGAATAAATGAATGAATGTTACATTTATACAGCCCTTTTCTAAGATACACAAAGAGCTTTACAGAAGCACTGGGGAGCCACTTCAACCCAAACGTGAGGCAGCAGGAGAGGGGGCCCAGGCAGAGAGAACAGCCAACAAGACGGGTGCTTCCACAGACAGGACGGGGGCCCCGGCAGACCAACGCTGACGACTCCTGGGACCAAGTCAACAGAGCAGCTGTCGTCATTGTGACTCACCCTCATACATCCATCCATTGTCTAAACCGCTTATGCTACTGGGTCGCGGGGGGTCCAGAGCCTATCCTGGCAGGATCTGTGCACGAGGCAGGGAACAACCCAGGACGGGGGGGCAGCTCATTGCAAGGCACATTCACACACCATTCACACACACATGCACTCCTACGGCCAATTTAGCAAGAGAGAACATGCAAACTCCCCACACATGTGACCCAGGCGGAGACTCGAACCTGAGTCCCAGTGGTGGGAGGTAACAGTGCTAATCTGCACCACCAAGCAGCCCCACCCTCATACATGATTCTGATTCTTGATTTTAATCCCCTTTTCTGTTTTTGGCAACATAATAAAGTGCTGGGAATGTCACTGTCAGATTGTCATATCATCCTCCAGTTGTCCCTTGTCACCCTGGATGCACATTGAGTGTTTGCTAAATATTTTATCTTGTAGTGTTCCTGATTTTTTCCTGTGTTTTAATTTGCAATTCTCAAATTTCATGACTGGCATCCGTGGGGACGATTAATTAAACCTGTTAACTCTGCACTTCAATTTCAAACTGTTGGTAACATGTGTACATATTTTTGTCTGATCTTTTCACCACCAGGTGGCGATATAGCAACTCCAGAGTTATTGATGGCTAGAACAAAAAAAACACAGTAACACAGAGGGTGTAGCTAAAAATTCTGGGCCCCTGACAGAATGTCACCTTGCCCCTCTGTCGAATTTTACATTCTGTGAAAGAGATTTGTTGAGCCATCTTCCAATGTAATCCAATCCAGCTCTTTATTTGAAAAGCACTTTAGACAACCTTATTGGACCAAAGTGCTGCACAAAGGAATAAATAAAAACATTCACACACTTAAAAACGAAGTAAAAGAAATTTAATAAAAACCAAAACATTCAATGTGAGTAAAAGGCCATTAATAAAAATTTAAAAAAATCAATTAATAATAAAGAAAAGGCTAAGATTAAAATAAGATTTACTATTAAAATTAACATCTCACAATGTGTCAAAGGTGAAGGAGAAGAGATTAGAAGAGATTTAAAAACGGACAGAGGGGATTCCTCTCTAATGTGAAAAGGCAAGTCATTCCACATTTTAGGAGCTGCGACTGCAAAGGCTCGATCCCCTCTAAGCTCACGCTGAGTCTTAGGAACCGTCAGGAACAGCTGATCAGCTGACTGAGAGAGCGGGTGGGGGTGTAAGGGTGAAGCAGCTCACAGAGGTCAGATGGAGCAAGACCACTGAGGGCTTTAAAAGCAAATAACAGAATTTTAAAATGAATCCTAAAATGTACGGGCAGCCAGTGGAGTGAGGCTAAAATGGGGGAGACATGCTCATATTTCCATGTGCGGCAGCATTTTGAACCTTCTGGGAGGTGAACAATAGTGGAGCCTCTAACCCCAACATAGAGGGCGTTACAGTGGTCCAAACTAGTAGTGACAAAAGAGTGGATTACTGTCTCAAAGTGCTGCCTAGAAAGAATTGGCTTTATTTTGGCCAACTGCCTCAATTGTAAAAAGCTTGACTTGACAACTAACCTTATCTGAGTGTCAAACTTAAGGTTGGTGTTGACTTTAACCCCTAGGTGTGTGATGACTGGTTTACAATATTGTTCCAAGGAACCTAAAATTACAGTGGAGGGTCAGAGGAGTGGAGTTACCAAAAACCAACACTTCTGTCCATTACCTCCCCACTTCCTTGTTAGTTACAATATTTGTTCTGCATTACTGTACTGCTTTGGAGCCTTTTGATATTAAGGTGAATAACACAGGTGAAAAATTAAGGTGAAAAAAGAGACAGATGCATTGACAGCAGTCGTGGCCACACTTTGGACTGGGAGTGTAAGAGCAAAGGAAACTGAATCCACTATGTTCTGTCCTGTAAATTTTTATTAAACACCACATGACACACATACGAGTCCTGTTTAACTTTCAGGGCTGATGGTCTGCAGCCTGGCTTGTGTTCTACAGTGCAGCGCAGGTGCAGTCACTGTGCTGAGGCCCGGCGTTATATTAATGACGCAGCCTTTCACACTGACCAGTGAGAAATAACCTTGAAAATGACTGTGCTCTTTGTGGTTCTCCTTTTTTTCTTACCACCAAGCAAGAGACTAAACATATTTTCTACTTATCAGTTATCAGAAATCAGAATGTCATGCAGTAATCAGAGGGTAGACAGCAAGAATGACTTTTGTATTTTTATCTTTTGTCAATCTTTTATCCAGCGACTACTAATTCTCATCGGGGTCTGGAGAGGGTGGGACCTGTCCCAGGAAGCACAGAGCACAGGCCTGCATGGGATGCCATTCCACACAAGCAAAAACAATTAAGATGGTCAGATTTGCCTCACTGTGTGATTTTGACTGAAAGATGAACTAAGCACAGTCTTGTGTGTATAAAATGCGTAGATTCATTTAACTTTAACAATGAGATTCAGCAACATGACCTTATAGTGTTAATGATCGGTATCTTACTGGTATTAACTGAATTATGGCAAAATTCTACATTATTCTATATTATTGCACCCAAATTGTTCATACTGACTAAATGTAATTACTGACATCCTGGACATACTGCTTTTTAGGTTGAATTTAAAATGTTAGTAGACAAATTCATGCTGTCAATAACATCTCACTTGCTCACCCACTTTTAGATAAAAATACCCTTTGTGGTTTTTTTAGTGAAGCAGTGGGCCGAGCTGAGGACCTGATGGTTGTGTGGTTTTCGCTCACTGAGAAGAGAGACACAAACACCCTGCTCTCAGTCGGTCAGTCTTCCTGTAAAATGCAGAGGTGAGACTGCTAGTGGAAAAATTACTGACTGCAGCGGTCAACAACACATATAAACAGCAGCACAACAAAATGTTCCACAAATGCAGGACATCTGTATGCTTACAGCACACATCAGACCGCTTGACCCTCAGCACTGAGCTCCTCCAGGCTCTGTGCTCTCCCTCTTCTCTTCAATTTCTACACAAATCACTGCTTGCTCCAGTGAAGATCCTGAATTTTGCAGGTGATACTACTGTGTTTGCCATCATAACTGAAGGTGATGAGTCTGCCTACAGACTGGAAGTCGTACAGCTGACCATCCAGTTCTGAACTCACATTATCCCAAATGTCCACATGCTTAGACTCCTCTCATCATCAGGGAGGAGGCGTCCCTTGGCACTGTAGAGTAGATGGATGAGAGCAGGCTGATAACAAGGCTGTCATCAATTTTATGTGACACCTCTCACCCCCCCCAGCAGACTATGGAGGCCCGTAAGGGCAGCTCCTTCAGTAAGAGACTCAGACACCCGGCGTGTGACAGAACGGTACCGCAGGTCATTGGGCCCCCACAGCAGTCAGGCTTTATAATCTGCACTCTGCTCATTGAACTTTTCCCCTGTTCACTGTCTTCTGATACAGTTTCTATCTGCTGCTGATCTGCAATATTGTTCCTCCTTATTCACTGATGTGCAGTGTTGCATTGAGCCAGTGCATTATGCCCTGTGTGGCAGCTTCCTTTGGGAGGCTAATATCTGGCACATGAGCAATAATGTTACATGCAATAGGATTGTGTATAAGTTAAGGATTGTGTATAAGTTAATTTAATATTCCTATAAATATTCCTCTGTATGTAATATATTCTTATTTTTTGTTTCTATTATTACCCTATATTGATATATACATCCATTTCTTTTACATTCATAATGATGTTGTTTGTTGTTTTGTGCCCCACTGCTCTTGTAACAAGCCTCAGTCTTGACTCTCCCTTTTTAAGGTCTTGGCCTTAAATCACACTCGATATAGGTGGGTGTCGTCCCCATCACCCTGACCAGGATACATGCTGTAAGATTAATGGATGGTGTTATATCTGTGTGATGAAAAAGAATGTGAATAAAACAAAAATGTACCAATATAATGGGAGCCCTAGGATGTGTGGTGGGTTAGAGATGTGGACTGATGAGAATTTTGCTTTTCTAAAGTTCTGTTGTGAAAACTGTACATTCCGTTCCATGTACAGTAGTGATATGTAGCAATCATGTGCTCCAGTCAAATGTCCAGCAGCATGAATAATAATGGTGGCTTGTTTGGATAAAATAACTTAGGCTGAATACTTGAAAGCGTGACCCTGGGTGAGGTAGAGAGGAACAGGGTCTTACAAGAAGCAGATATTGTTCTGTCTGTGTGGTTTTTTACTCTTTGCAAAGTGAGTCCAGCACAGTGCAGTCAGTGGGTCAGTCTTCCTGAGCTGCATCTAACCAGTGGAAACATCTGCAGCACCTGCAGAGAAGCACTCAGCAGACAAACAAACCCCAAACAGCTTACAGCTGTATGTCACTTTTGGACAGAGGTGGACAAAGTACACAACTTCACTACTTGAGTTAAGTATAGATACTCCTCGTCAAATAATACTCAAAGTTTTTCAGTTAATTTTTTACTTCAGTTAAAGTACTGGAGTATTTGCATCTAAAAATACTTAAGTATTCAAAAGTACATTATGTTTTAAATGCAAGACATTTTTCAGAACCTAATGACTCCTGAACACCCCACTGAATACACTGACTGGCTTGTACATCTTGTAGAATAAAAGCTTGTGGAATATGATACAATGACTATAGAAACACAACTGACATACAAAAGTACAGCCATTGTCATTTTCATCTTATTTAACACCCCCCACCCCACTCACACAAAAGAGCATGGTAGTGTTCTTACAGAGCCGTAGCAGTGTGTGTGTGTGCATGTGTGCATGTGTGTTTGTGTGTGTGTGTGTCTATGTGTGTGTGTGTTTGTGTGTCTGTGTATGTTTGTGTGTGTGTCTATGTGTGTGTATGTTTGTGAGCCAAGTAACAAGACAGGGAGCAAGAAACAAAACTCCTCTTTCTTAATTATCCACATCGTTATTAACGACACAGGTATATATACAGGTACATATACAGGTACATGTATATACTCAAAAATACATCCAGAACACACAATTAAATGAAACACGTAATTTAAGAACACTTGAAATTTTCATTCAGTTTCTTTCATCTGTTTAATATAATCGATCAGTCCCTGTGCGTTTGCCCCAAACCATTCAGCATGGTACACAAGGGAGACAAGTAAGCATGTGTGACATCAAAGAACTGATTGCAGCAACTCAGCCTTTCCACAACATTAAAGCCGCTTATTCCCCCCCATGCCATGAAGAAATAATCTCTGTGGCTCCCCTCTCCCCCCTCCTCAGCCCCCAGTCTGGCTTGAACATTTGCACTTCCAGTAAAAATGCGCCCCAAACACACTGACACCAAACTCAGCACCGGTGCTCCGTAAAATCCCGTGATTCAGTCTCAGAAGCACTGGCTCCCCTGCCCTCCTCTGAACATTATTAAAGCTACACCCTGAACACTCTGTGTGACTGACATGAATGAGAAGCATCTTTATTCATAATCTCTGTAGCGGAGGTCAGAATACAGAGTGTCATTATTCCCGTCTTTCTTCTGTCTCCTGGGTTTTGGCTTCTTAAGGTTCAGGGCAGCGTAAATCAGTGTGTCCTCGTCATGGCACTGTGGAGACAAAGATGGCAGAAATGGATGGATCAAATCGGTTTGCAATTACCTATTTTCACAAATAGCACTTAAAATGCTGATCCCAGGATGGAAATCAGTCTGAGGTTCATTTGTTTTACTGACGATTTGTAATTTGAAATATTTATTACATACTTGCTTGCGTGACCATTCCACTTTTGATATATCACTGTTCTTTTCATCTGTTTAAAATATATAACACATCAATATATTATTTAATTTCGCACGGTATCATACCGTGGTCAGATAACATTCCGAATTTTCAAGCAATCAACATCCTTTTTGTCTCAAAAATGAAAGTAAAATGACTTCTGTCAATTAAGTGTGCATGTTTGGATACGTGTCATTTGTTCTCATATATCATATATAATAAAATTGCTATAAAGGAGATCTTGGTAATAAAAGTTATTGATATGCAACTTATTGCAACATGTATATTTCAATAGATTTTGCAAAATATGAAAGATAATACAAAAATGTAAATCTTACAGTACAAAAAGGTTTATATAAATAAGGTGAGATTTAATAATGGATTTTAAAACTGTATTACCTGCAAGAGTGGTTTTAATATGAAAATGTTATCTATCATAAAACAATTTTATATTTCTATAATTTGTTAAAATCTACATTTTGTCCTTCTGAGTGCATAAAGCCGGGCAGCGTACCTGCACAGTGTGTACAGGTCAGTTTACATCTTATACAAATGAGAGCAACGTTCAGAATAATGCTGCAAGATAAAACTATCAGCAAGCCAGTGAAGAGGATCCAGCAGCTTCTGAAAGCCTGTAACAAAGAGATAGATTTCAGCATAATGATATAGAGACACATTTCCCATTTGCTTACATTACATTAGTTAAAGATCAAATCGATAACACATTACAGCAGTTGTTTTGTAAATAGTCCATTTTTAACATGAACTTCTAGTATTTTGCATTTTAACAATTTATATTAATATTTGAAATAATTATTAAATTAGGCTCCGGACCCCCCGCGACCCAATAGGATAAGCGGTTTGGAAAATGGATGGATGGATGGATATTAATATTTGAAATAATTATTAAATTAGGCTCCGGACCCCCCGCGACCCAATAGGATAAGCGGTTTGGAAAATGGATGGATGGATGGATAATTATTAAATTAACATCTGTGTAATTAATTTAAGCACTTAAATTAGAAAATTCATTACATTAAAAAAAGAAATAAATGTCTTAATAGCAGAATAAGCTAAATAAAACTTTGAAGCAGATATACTCTCCACACTGGGTGCTACCATCTATATCCAGCTGTGTGCCGTTCCCAAACAGCATCTCCCCACACTGGGTGTTACCATCTATATCCAGCTATGTGCCGTTCCCAAACAGCATCTCCCCACACATGGCCACAGCGCAGTAGTAAGTCCCAGCATCGGAGAGGCTGAGGTTCCCCTTGGGGAGGCTGTAGACGCAGCTCCGTGTAGGAGATCCAGCCTCAGGGCTCTTCTCACACTCATCACTGCTGTTTCCATGGCTGTAAATGACTCCAGGAAGGGATTCTCCTGATCCATGTCTGAACCAGTAAACACTGTGTTCTCCTGCACAGCTCCCAGTCTCTATCGTACACTGCAGGCTCACAGAGTCTCCTGGCTGCAATGGTCAGACACAGGCTGCTGTACCACAGTCCTGCTGTTGGAGTCTTTACCTGAAAAGCAAAATAGTCATGATGACAGCCCTTTGAGAATAACAATGGAAAATACAGATCCTCAAAAATTGTTCTTACAGATTTTTGGGAACTGAATCGATGTTCTTCTAGCCATCCAAGAAATCAGTAACTTCTTGGAGAACAGCTGACATTCTTCTCTCTTTTTATTGTATTACTGCTTATAGTATATATCAGGTAACACTATACATTAACTGCACCTACATAATACCTAAATAAAAATTATATGATAATAACAAACATTATAATCATATAATGTCTTGTATTAATGTATGAAGGTAGATGAATATAATAATTTCAATTCAAAGAAATGAAGTGTGTAAAGTGTACTTTATATTTTCATGATTTTCGTGACTTTACATTTGGTTTATGTTGCCCCCTTTTCCACAGGAAGGTATTTATTGTTTTTGCATATTTAGCTCTTGATGTGTTTTGGTATTTTGAGCATTTTGCTGTAGTACCTGCATAATTTAATTCAAGAGCCGAAGAGCTGTTTGCCCATTACTAGTTTGTCTATCTTTTAACATTAAAGAAAAAGTATACATAGTAAAAGGAATTACTTGGTTTCGTAGTTCCTCCTATTTATTTTCTTATGCACACAAAAGTAAGTTTTTCCGTTCAACCATAGCACTACAGCGAAAAGCAAAACGTCATGGCAAATACAATTATGCTTTATTCCAATACACATTGCTAATTTTTCATTATTATTACATTTATTCAGCATAATATCTTCAAAGGTTTCATGATTTAATTTGCAATCTTCTGGCCTGAAATCTTTTCCTGCTACACTGAAGACTCTCTCAGCGTGTGCAGAGAAAGCTGCAGCCAAAGGGTTGGCATCCTCTGATAAACATGGTTGGTTCAGGTATCGGTGACATTATGTGAACCTTTCTGGCAGGAATAGGGACTAGTTTGACTTTTGATGCAGGAAAAGTGTTTGGGACGTTTCTTAGGTTAGAAACTGCCGTCACTGCAGCCAACACTGACTTTTAAGGAGAGACACTCAGCTCTTCCTATGAGCAGATCCACCATGGTGCACAAAATGACAGTATAATTATTATTTTAGGTGACACTTCAAATGTTGCATTATTTCATTCTTTACAAAACGACATATTTATAACAATGATGTATAACAATGTTAATGTGTTTATGTATAATTCATATTTAAATTAAAGTTCATATTTTAGTTAAAAGCTACACTACAGTACGTATATGAACTTGAATTTGAATCCAAACCCTTTTTCGTTCTTCTTCTTTAAATTCAAATATAAATTTCAATGCCACAACCTGTTTTCAACCACAATTCAAATGTAATTCAGATTAACAAAATGAACTGAAATTCAAGTTCATATATGTATTCAAAATCCTGAATTTTAGGATACGTATTGAGGAATTCATTCTCAAATCAGTTCTGAATGGTGCACATCCCTAGTTCATATGTTAAATCAGGCATTTTTTTTTTCAGAGTGTATACACACTGACTGCTCAGATAAATAACGTCAAAAATAATTTTCTTTTGTTGCTTAAGATTTTTGCACAGTCCTATACTGTATATAACAACTCAAACATTTTTTTATGTTATTTGTTTTAAAGAGGCTGCAATGTGTAACATTAACATCTGTATAAAGAGAAGGTTAGGCTTTTGGCTGACAGCAAGCAAAATGCAACAAATTGTATAATACTATAATAATAATAATAATGAATGATTTTTGTTTGATGTTTAGAAAACATTTATGGAACAAAGCAGACAATAAGGTATCTTTGCTAATTTTATATTGACAAACAACTAAACTGTCAAAATTATTTGCAGGGAATAATCTTACTGACATTATAATAAAGCCAATATGAAAATAGTTGGAATCTCATTTACCTGTGATTATGACAAAGGTTCCATTCCCGAAGGTGACCTCATGAAGAAACACAGCAGCACAAAATACACTGCAGATCTGACGGCTCCACGTAGAAATAGTGAGGTTAAAACTCCCCTCTGCATTCAGTAAGGAGTAACGTTTTATGCTTTTATATCCTTGTAAAATTCACCAGGTACGTAGAGAAGTGCTTTCGCCATGGGCTGGGGCTTCCGACCAACAGCTTGCTTAAACAAAGTACACAAAGTTGTTTCTCCTTGACAGAAGCATGTCAGGGTCACACTGTCTCCAAGCTGAACCCTCATCAGGTGACTGGGCTGAACAACATCTGTAGTCAGTGCAGTGTCTGCAAAAACAGAAAAACAAAAAAAATCTAATCAAATAAGACATATAATAGTAATCTAAATAAACTATTAACTATGATGCAGATTAAATGGCCAAATTCCACTGATCACATCATACAGATAAATGAAAATATTAAAATCCCAAAATAATTTATATTATAGGGCCTTACTAATGAAAATGAGAAGACCAAAGAGTCTGAACATTTTTGTGCTTCCACTGTTTAGAATAAACTGCTCTGCTGCTAAGTGAGAGATCATGGTCGTGGTCGGGATGAAAGGGCAGGAAACAGAGAGGAAACAGAGAGACACACATCAGGCTGATCTGATGGCTGTTCACATGGGAACTTAAGTAACAGTGAAAAAGCATTTTAATGTGCACTTACATGACGTTTATTAATTTACTCCTTAACATCCAGTTAAAATGAGAACAATTAGATAAACAGGAGCAGATACTGAGCATATAAAGTTCTTTGTACAGAGTGCTGAGATACTGTGGGAGAGCATTTGCTAATCATCTCTCTCAGACAAGCTCAGCACAGTATGAGTCTGTTATCTATCTGATATTAGACAGTCTCTCATACAGTAATAATAATTGATACTTTATTGGTCCCTGTGGAGAAATTGTCTTAACTTCTCTCTCAACTTGCTCTCTTTTTTTTAGAGTAAACAGAGTAAGTTGTCTGCGAAGGGCAGCCACCCATAGTGATGCCCAGTGAGCTGGGGGTTAAGGGCCTCGCTCAAGGACGCAGAGATGTGCTGTGGCTGGGTTTGAACCAGCGACCATCTTATTACAAGCACACAGGCATTAGATCTTCTAATCACACTTAAAAGGCAGATTAAATGTTCTTTCCACCATGCAAACAGAATGTAAATTGTAGCTTTACTGCTTAGATTTACATTCACACATTTGCATTTAAAACAAGCATTTTAAGTGATGTACATGAGAGTAAATGGTGAATCAGTTTATTTGCCACTCTACACATTACATTGGCGCCCATTATAAGTAACTGTACAGTGACATTGCAGTTCCTCAGTTGCTTTGATGCATTTCTGGAATCACCTTAACATCTGCAAAACTGTAAGTGCATTTCCCAAAACAATTCGTGCAAACAGCACCACACAGATGGACTGTCTACAAAAAAAGTCATAGAGGCCACCAGCAGCCCGAATACCACACCGTAAGGCCGTATGTTAGGATGCTCTCTATGGCAGAGCGGTAGGAGGCCACCAGCAGCCCGCATACCAGACGTAAGGCAGCATGTTAGGATGCTCTCTATGGCAGAGCAGTTGAAGGTCCCGATCAAGAAATCCGACAAGTTTTCCCCAATAAGCCAGTAACCCCGCTTCATAGAACAGGCCACAGGACTGGTTTTGGTGAGATAGTCCGAGTAGTAGGTAGAAATCAGGATGGAGACTGAGTGTGGGTCTAACAGGTGAGCAGATGTAGGACAGAATGTAGAGCCCTCTGGTGGAGTGCCTGTGCATGACTGAATGTATGGTTTGGGTCTGATGGTCCTGAATAGTTGGTAGAAATAGGCACCTTCCTACCTGATGTGGTAGGTCTAGATAAGGGGTCACCAACATGGTGCCCCAAGGATGCCCCCAATGACCACATGAGTTGCCCGTGGACCTGTTCTATAAAATAGCACAACTCACCAGCGAACATCATCTAAAATTTTATTTTGTCCTGTTTCTAATCTATCACATTTGCATTATATAGATTTGAAATTGAATATAAAAAAGCATTTAAAACATGTTTATCATGCATGAAGTTTAGACATGTTTAGGAGGGCGTTTAAAACTGATATCAAACTTCGTATGGCTCAGTACCCGTGAAGTAGCTCTCCGTTTTAAAAAGGTTGGTGACCCCTGGTCTAGATCTTGCAAGTTTGTTTGTACTGGCTGTGTGAACATACTGTAGCACTGTTAAGAATATGCAACACTGCCTGAGTTGGGGATCTGCTGTATGCATCAGTAATATAATGCTTTGTCCTTTTCTAGGCTGTTCATTAAGACATAAAGCCTGAAAGTTTTCTGAATGGCATTAATGAAATTGAGCACTGCCCCCACCTGCTGGCCAATTTATTAAAACATTGAAATCGCTGTCTGCACAGGCTGACGTGTCATTTAAGTCTGATAATTTTCTATGAGTCAAACGGCAAGAAATGACAAGAAGTTAAAAACATGGAGTTAGATGAAGGAGAAAAGATTACAAATTTGAAGATTATGAAAATCAGGACATGTCAGCTAAGTCAGCCAAGGTGGGTCTTAAACATATGGACGGAAGTATGAGCGCTAAACTTAAACGGGTTCACTTGTAACCGCTGCCACCAAATTTCGTTAAATTGCTGGGGAGGTCCAGATACATGAGACAGGAATAGAAGGATTATTCTTTATTAATATACAGACGAGGGTTACAACCCTCCCTAGGGCAATAGAAGGGGATACCTGCCACGGGACATTCTAAAACGCTTAATGTGAAAATGCGTAACGCAACTTAATGTATTAAAACAGTCACCACAAATCACCAAATTTCTCGCGAATGTATCTGGCCATAAAGACTTACCTGACAAGAAATCAAAACCGAAATGCTAGGAATATGGACTTAAGCCTTTTCTTTATGGGCGTCAATGGAGGGAAAACGCTTGACGTAAGATGAAGTCCATATTCCTAGCATTTCGGTTTTGATTTCTTCCCTGGCATGGGTGACGGGTACACCACGTTCCCAAAGCCACGTTAGCCTCGAGCGAACTGCCCGGAGAAACCGCTCACACCAGCGCTGCAACCCGATCTCCTCCCCTTTTAAACACACATTTCTATGGCGTTAAATTAGTGCCAAAAGTCGTGCGCATAAAAACAGAAAATCCATGCTCTCTACGCGCTCGCGATTGCACAGCACTCACTCACTCGCTCGCCGTTAAATTAGGGCCAAAAGTCGAACCACGCGCGTGCGTGTGCTCGAGTGCTGAAAACCCATCCCCTCTACGCGCTCGCGTCTGCACAGCACTCGCTCGCTCGAATTTCCCGCTTCGTCTTACCGTATATAAAAGAATGGGCCAATGTACGGTAAATTGCATTGAATAAAATTTCTTAATACAACATCACAAAGCCAATTTAATAAATTCAAATCCTGGGAAGAACGCTCCTCAGATATTAGTTCTCGGGTTAGTGTTAGCAGACTATAGGCGAAACCACCTTAAGTGCTATCTGTTAATGTTTATTAAATTAGCATTAAAATGGAGAGGTTTATAATATCTTTTGTCCTTGTAGCTGCTAAATACACTCATTATTAAAGCCATAAAGTTGTCTGCCTACTACATTGGAATCTCCACTGAGTAAGTGTTTTTGATGGATTTTATTTAACTTTATTATACTCTGGTCCTTAGATCTAATGTCATACTTCTTCACTTATATTGTTTGTGAAAAGGTTTACCACGGTCAAACAGAGCAGCCACTACATCATCATACATGAACAAGCACCTCACAAAACAAAAACATTTCATTTCATAATTAAAACTTTTGAATGGTAGGCCTAGTGTGTGGATCAGAGACAAGATCTTGACACCTCATTAACTATAATTTGTTCTGTGAACAGCTCAGACCCATGTGAACAGCTCAGATACCACCTTCTCGAAAGTCTTCTGCATAAAATAGAAATAGGATTCAGCGCGACTCCACTAAATTTGGATTACCTGGAGTTCCTTTGTCATCAGGAGCTGTATCTTCTGCAGGCCCTGTCTAATCACATTGAAGTACCTCCTGCTATCACCCTGGCTTTGCAAGAGCTCTTTGACCTTGTGAGGGCACATCTGGAACGTCCAGCCCCATGTGTCACACAGGAAGTCGCTGCCACCAATAGACGACCCAAGATTTTGATTGAAGAACAATGTTTGAAAGAAATGCTCCATACTCAACTTCCTGTGCCTTGCATAGCCACACTGATGGGTGTTTCAAGAAGAACAATCTTAAGAAGAATAAAAGAGTATGAGCTCTGTGTTAGGGAACTTGACAATTTGGTTTCTTCTGTCAAGAATGATCTACCAAATGCAGGCTACAGGATAGTCAATGCAGGCTGCAGTCAATGGGCTACAGGGTTCGGTGGAGAAGAGTTGCAGCCTCCATGCATAGGGTTGATTCCATGCGCATCATATAAAGGTTGTCAAGTCTTGGCTGTGTTGTACGCAGAATGTACCAGGGCCTTTGTCTCTAGTACACGTGGACACAAACCACAAGTTGATCCGGTTTGTATTACCAGCAAATTTATTTGGAGTAAACCCTGGGTGGATTGGTGTGAGGTGGTGGTGGGGCTTTGGAGAAGATTTCCTGCCGATCAACACTAGCAACTTATATCTATCTGTCATGGAGGTCTCGGGACTCACAGATATTCAGAGACATGTGGATAGTTTACCAGTGGTTTTCAGCAGGAAATAGTTATTACTACAAATTGTCACCCCCCCCCCCCCGCCCCCCACAGAAACTGGATCTGGCTATAGTGGGAAAATCTTTTTTTTTTTTTATTTGTGAGAACTTGAAAGCAAAACAAAACTTGGAAAAAATATATGCTCATTCACCAATTTTCTAATCTGGGGTCTAAAGTGGTCAGGCTTGCAAGTGTATTTGGTTATTTGTCTATCCTAGCCTGTTGCAGTGTATATTTCCTGTATATTTTGCATGTAAAAAATGTTGTTTGTTATGTCAGTGCTTAATATTATCATGTAGTCTTCATGAACTTTCTTCATCTTGGCCAGGGACTGCATTTGAAAAGTAGCCACTTGACTAAAATTGGCACATTTTCAGAAATGCCAGCAACAATACTGATAATGAACACCCCTCTAACTGACTCTCAGTTGGTTTAGAAAAAAGACTTTTAAGAGAAAAGAAAGCCTTCCTTTGGTTTTGCATTTTTCTCTTTTTTGTTGGCTGTGCACAATATATTAGAAGAATACCTTACAATTATATTAGTTAAGAAATAACAGATTGCGTATATACAATATTAAGGTGATAACAACAACCCTCACTGTCTCTAGGTGCTGCTTCAGACAGGGCATTCTGCAGCAGGGACACCACCCGTCGTGCAGCATCCAGCAAATCTCCCTATCACAACAGCCCACATAACAGAATAACATTAGTGTATGATTCAGTAGGGCTAGTCCAGGTCTGGAAAGTAGTTGGGCCAGATTTTTAAACCAAGAAATTTAGCTGGGCCAGACATTTTCAGCGGCCCAGTAAGCAACAGGTAATGGCATTTTAAACAAACACAAATCAAGGTACATTATTTTAAAAAACTACAACTGAACAGAATCTGAGAGCAATATTTTTTTTCACTTCTGAAATGAGAAAAATATTTTGGTCGTATCTGACCTAGACGCATCCCAAAGAAAAAAAATGCCTATTAGATGGTAAACAGACATAAAGAAAAAGGGAAAAATCGTCTATAATCATCATCCGCTTATACTGTGGTGATCCATTTCACCCACACAGGCATGATCACCATTAGCGGTTTCCACATTATTGTCGAGGTGACTATTCACTTTACCTCTGCTTTCTCCGACATCTTCCTGATTCTGCCGCCAACAAGGGGCTCATAGGGTGGAGACTGAGGGTGTTAAACAGACCAATCTTTTGTCACTGAATGCAACAAATAATGTATTTATCTGTCAAAAGTCCAGCACCAGGAAAAGCAACAGAGTGACAGTAGAAACTGTAATAATAATGGAAGTGCGCCGCCCTACAGGGAAGGAGGAGTGATGGGAGTCCCGGTGGTGGCTAAGCGCGCGTGGGGAGAGGCGTCGTACTGTGAGGCTTCATGAACTTCCGATGGGGCAGTGCTGTCATACAGCGGGGAGCCTGAGAGGGGCACTGTGGCCGGGTGCGAGAGCCCTGGGTAATGAGTTGTAGAGCTGCGCAGTGTCACGATCGGGTACAAGCAGGCAGGCGATCGTGCGGGCAAGGCGTGCAAGGAGCAAGCGGACAGGCAAAAACGGGAGTTTAATTAGGAAGCGCGGACGGGGAAACATCTCACGCATACAAACATCAATGACAGACACTGGACTCAGGTAAGACACGGACTGAAATACACAGGACTGAGCAAATTAACTAGATACAGCTGGGTACAAATCGGGAGAAAACACGTGGGTAATCAGGGGGCGTGGCACACAGGAGGAGCGGACGAGCCGGGCATGACACGCAGGAACTGAGAGCCCAAGCTGTTGGACATTCCACTGGACTAGGAGACTGGGGTGAGTGAGGAGGAGCTCATTGACCACAAACTGGGATACTGGCTGTGTGTGAGCAATGGGGTGGAGATTAAGGAAAGACGTTAAATCAGCATGCAGTGTTGCCTGGAAACAACAACAAATATACTAGTGTCACTGTACTAAAACAATATCAAAATAATGCCTATTTTTTATTCATTTTACTTGTAGAGTGCAAAGTACAAAGGAAAACAAAGAGTAACTATGGCGAAATAAATCAAAGCATGTCTCAGAATGATGGGCCTGAATGGATCAGGACAGAAGAAGGCGAAAGTCCTGTTAACGAGGTGAGACGATGCAGACACAGGCCAGGATGTGGGTATAGGCGAGAACAAGAGGGAAGACGGGGGCCCGAGACTCAGCATGGGGACAGGTGGGGGAGGGGAGGCACGGGCTCACCTGGAGCTGCTCCCGGAGGTGCCGCTATGACTCATGGGTAACATGCCGGAATGGGACGGCACCTGTAGGCTGGACCAGTTGTCATGGGAGGGCAACATGGACAGACAGGTAGACGAGCTGTCTGAATAAGCAGCTGCAAGTATAAAACAATAAATGAAGCAGGTATGTGGTGGGCAGTGTTACAGCGTCCTTAATATGGTCAATACAGAAAAGGCATGTTATCATGTTATGTATATACTGCCTCCAGTTACTTAATGCCTAACTTTAATACATTGATTGATTTGTTCACTGCTGCAGCCTGTGTCAACTTTCCTTTCAGACAGATGTAAAGTCCATTCTGTTTTTGTTCTGTGTAGTTTTTTTTGAACAGCATATGGCTGAATTCTGTTAAACCTCAGACTGAAGAAAATTGTGTTAATTGAAAAGCAAATATCAAAAACTCAGTCTGCAGGAATGTTTTTCTAAATATTTCTGTGGACTTTTGGAAATTTCACGAAATTCCATTGCTCCATTACATAAACACTGAGTGAGATTTCATTCCCATTACTGCAACGTATGAAGAGGATTATGACTTATTACTTTAGGTTATCGGACTGAGTGAGTTTTGGAAATTTGCTCTTCGATAACTGAAGCAGTGCTGTGAATGCAGAGGTTATATGCGTCGCATATCAACAGAACTGTATGTTTATGTCTTGTCTTAATTATTTTGATTAAATGTCTAACTATTCCCAATATGTGTGAACATACTTGGCCAAATAAAGCTGATTCTGATTCAGTCAGAGGGTAATCGTCGGTGTGCTGTACTATCGTGGTGACCCACACAGAGAGCTTAGGACCATGATTTCAGTGTGTGCTTGTGTGAGGGGACAGGCAGGGCGGCGGCTCACTGGGTGATGCACTCCTGTGGGTATAGGGGCTGGGATAGGGGGCGGAGCAGTTACTCCTCAAGGAGGAGTAACAGTCACAGCCGTGGGGGGAGGAGAGGGAGAGGGTGCTCCCAAACTGGGGGTGTGGGTTTGATGAAGAGCAGAGAGACCCTGAGCCTGGGATGAACCAGCTGCCTACTGAAACGAAAGCGGATAAAGACAGAAACTAGAACCTCAAACTAAACAACACAAACAACAATATCAAGTTATATTCAATCATTAAACCGTTATATATTTAATCTAAACAATAGTAATAAATATCGTTCCGATTCAAAATATCATTTACGGGTGAATCTTATGACTTGCATTGGGAAACAGGAAACGGGCCAAGCTGCAGGGCCAGTTCAAAGGCATAGTGCGAGGCGCCCAGAAAGGGGGCGAGGTCTGGGCGGAGTCAGCTAAAGAAGAAAAAGGCCTGACCTTTTTCTGGATGCTGTGGACTGTGTTTGTGTGTGAGCTGCAGCTGCATGTTCCTTACATTTTTTTTATTAACACCAGCACCGTGAGGTTTGGCCTGGACTGGGTCCTGTCCTGCATGGTTGAAGACATGTTGACTGATGGTCAGCCCGTGTTCTGTTGGATCCCACAGAAAGGAAATGGGAATCCCGTTTGGATCGGATGCTGACAGTTGAAAAAAAACTCATGTCTGTGTGTTATGAAAGAATATCAATAAATGTTTCCGAAAGGGGATGACTCATTTGGTAATTATTTACGGCTTATGTTATGGCTGAGAAATTTACAGTCTTTACTAAAGTCTGACTTCTTTCGAGTCACCTTTAATATAGATTGGACACTCTCTATGCTATGTACAATACTTATATAGATGGTACATGTTTACTTGCTTGCACAGATGGTTGATTAGGTAATTAGTGTAAGTGTGTGTGTGTGTGTGTGTGTGTCCAATCGCATGTATGTCCAAGGTCCTTAGTAAGTAATATACACTGATCAAGAGATGCCTGAAAGTGGATGAAAGAGGACATTAGTGGGTGTATCACTTAGTGTAACGGGTGCAGGAAAATGAGCAGGACTGCAAGCCATATAATGACCCACTGTCCTTATCTAGCTCTTAATACAGTATGCATACAGTGATGTATCTACAATGGACAGCTACTATAAGCAGATAGCACAGTACAGGTGCTTAATCTGTATGCTATTTCCATCCATCCATTGTCCAAACCGCTTATCCTACTGGGTCACAGGGGGTCCGGAGTCTATCCCGGAATCAATGGGCACGAGGCAGGGAAGAACCCAGGATGGGGGGCCAGCCCATCACAGCTCACACTCACACACCATTCACTCACACATGCACACCTACGGTAAATTTAGCTACTCCAATTAGCCTCAGCATGTTTTTGGACTGTGGGGGGAAACCGGAGGAAACTAGCAGCTTTGTGTGGTAATTGTTTGTATTAAAAATACATTGGATCAAGTCAAATTATTTTTATGAAGAATTAACATCTAAAAGCTGCTAGTAGACCGTGGGAAAATAATTTTTCTATTTTCTTGCTGCCATCTCGTGGCCAAAAGTAGGTATTGCAATTTCCATCATATGTAAGAGGGCCTGCCCATCAGAGTAATGTACATCCTGTGACATGTATTGACTATCAAGACAAACTGAAACACGGTGTATTAGGCTGTCAATGAGTACTGGACTAGGGTGAAAAACTGCCTGATAATCTACCTATTAACTAGAAGAGTACAAACTGGAGACGGATCCCCTAATACAGAGGGATTAACGTCTGTGCCACATCCAGAACCATTCAGTGTAGGAGTCTGGTGGTTCTACTGGATACTGACAAGTACCCAGCCCCTTTGTTCCCTCTGATAATCATCAGTCCTCCTCTGAATGCCTTCACCACTCTATTCCTGAATAGGTACACATTTAAATATGCTAGCAAGATCAAGGTATTGGGATAACTGTTAGGTTCGCTGTTCAGAGAGTTGCAGTGAAAACCATCATACACAGTGGCCCTTTCTGGATAAGATTACCTCCCTCTGATCTAACAGGTCAAGATCAAAGCAAGGTGCATTGCAATGTCTGACACCCAGCACACTACAGCATATAAAATACAGGTATCCATCGCCTTCCGCATTTGGAACCAGGACCACTTGTTGCAAGTCAATTTGGGCGTATCTCAAGTTATACGAGAGAGGCAAGACATTAAGGACAGTATACACAGTACTGAAATAATAATGTACATATTAAACCACAGCACTTAATAAACAGATACTGCACTTACATTTCACAAAAAAAAAATAAAGCACAGATTGCACTAAGAAATCAAAAGATGCATGTGCTAGCAAACAGTGGGAGCTGAGGAAGAAGCAGTGGTGAAATACTTTATTGTACAGTACAGTAAGTTTCTTTTTATAGAATGAAATAGCATACAGGGGGCGGCATGGTGGTGCAGTGGTTAGCACTGTTGCCTCACACCTCTGGGACCCGGGTTCGAGTCTCTGCCTGGGTCACATGGGTGTGGAGTTTGCATGTTCTCCCCGTGTCGTCGTGGGGTTTCCTCCGGGTACTCCGGTTTCCCCCCACAGTCCAAAAACATGCTGAGGCTAATTGGAGTTGCTGAATTGCCCGTAGGTGTGCATGTGTGAGTGAATGGTGTGTGAGTGTGAGCTGTGATGGGCTGGCCCCCCATCCTGGGTTCTTCCCTGCCTCGTGCCCATTGATTCCGGGATAGACTCCGGAACCCCTGTGACCCAGTAGGATAAGCGGTTTGGACAATGGATGGATGGATGGAAATAGCATACAGATCTTATAAGCACCTGTACTGTGCTATCTGCTTATAGTAGCTGTCCATTGTAGATACATCACTGTATGCATACTGTATTAAGAGCTAGACAAGGGTCATTATATGGCTTGCAGTCCTGCTCATTTTCCTGCACGCGTTACACTAAGTGATACACCCACTAATGTCCTCTTTTATCCACTTTCGGGCATCTCTTGATCAGTGTATATTATTTACTATGGACCTTGGACATACATGCGATTGAACACACACACACACTTACACTAATTACCTAATCATCCATCTGTGCAAGCAGGTAAACATTTACCATCTATGTAAGTATTGCACATTGCATAGAGAGTGTCCAATCTATATTAAAGGTGACTCAAAAGAAGTCAGACTTCAGTAAAGACTGTAAATTGGCAGCCATAACATAAGCCGTAAATAATTACCAAATGAGTCATCCCCTTTCGGAAACATTTATTGATATTCTTTCATAACACACAGACATGAGTTTTTTTTCAACTGTCAGCATCCTTCTCGATTGTCAGAAGCTCTGCGCTAGAGGGAGGTTTACTGGTCTTATACTCTTCTGGCACCTTGTGTGATTCCTGACTTGGGACATCAGTTTGGCTCCTTCTGTATGTGGTTTACATTGTATTTGTTCTTTAAAGTTGCCCCTTCAGAATTAGACAGTGTAACCAGCTTGCCACATATTGCCTGGATGACATAAGGTCCGGTAAAATCCGGTTCCGTTCTTCCTCCTTTCCGTCCCCGCTTCCTCATGTTGAACAGAAGCGCCTCATCTCCAACATGATAAACTGTGTTTTGGTACCTCTTTTGTATTCGTTTACCACATGCCTGCTTCTGTTTTTCCTGTTACTAGGAGATGTTTTCAGCTGTTGTTGCTTATTGTCTCAACTACTTTATTTTTTTCATCAAAAAACGTGCCGTAGCTTTTCTCATCGGGAAGAATAATTGTGGAAAGCTGAAGTGGAAAAACATTCATAGCAAATTATTATTATTCACAGATCATTATAAAGAGTCATTTTCTAAAAGCATTAAGAACAATGTAATTTGCTGTTTCAAGATATGTTTTTAAATAACTACTTGTCAGTCATAAGAAACTCTTCAACACACATGATCCGATCTTGCCACAAATCATTTTTAATCTCACTTTTGTTGCCAGCAGTTCAGACATTAATGGCTGTGTGTTGAGTTATTTTGAGGGGACATCAAATTTACACCATTATACAAGCTGTACACTGATTACTTTACATTCTATCAGAGTTTCATATCTTTAACGTTGTCCCTTGAAAAGATATAATAAAATATTTACAAAAATGTGTGGGGTGTACTCACTTTTGTGAGATACTGTATATTAAGGGATTGATTGTCAATAATATCAGTAATTCCTGATGTAATGTTAAAAGAATAGAGCCTGTCTCACACAGTTCTAAAACAACCTCAAAAACAGACTTACCATTTTATGTCATCATTCGTTTTCTCATCCAGGCCATTGGTTTGGGGATGATATGCAGCAGTGATCAACGGCAGAACAGGGGCTCTGAACGCAGTATGGATTAAAAAGGAATTAACCATCTCTCTCAATATAAAATTAGGATCATTTATTCTCTACAGAGGCCCCCATAGAATAGTGCATCCATCCCCTCACTCATGTTTAGACAGACGTAAGGCAACAGGCCAATGACATTCAGAACAGCAACAACATCAACAATTGTACAGCTAGTTTTAAAATTTAATAAAAAAGACAAACCAATTAGGTAATATTAATGAAATTATTAAAATGTGCAGATTAATAGTCAGAAATAATTTGCGATTTTAAGAGCGGAAAGGATACATTAAAACTCAATTACATTTATCCCTTAATAATAAAAAAAAGGTTTTTGAATTTTACATCATGATAAATGAGAACTATATGTGATTACTAATTACTGTTGACTAATTTCCTGTCTGGACGTTTCCCTCCTCATTGTTAAAAGTCATTATATGTCTGGGTGCCAGTCAGTGGAAGCACACAGACATGTTGGCCAGCTGTCATATTCATTCAGCACCAGCCCATCAAGTAGAGAATTCAGCACCACGGACAGTGACCTGTGTTACAATGACATCAGGTCATTGGCTCTAAATATTTTTCTAGAAATAACTAAATGGCTCTATTGTAGAAATTTCCAGCCAGAGTCTTGTGGTGCGTTCGTTTTTCTCTCGGAACTTGGAAATTCCAAATTGGGTGACATCACATCCAACAATCTCCCGTTCAAGCTAGCACAACTCGGAACAAACATGGCTGCCTCCATGAATACGCTGCTGTGTTGTTGCTTTATATTTTAGCAGTTATGGAGTAAGATTATTATTTCAGACAAATAAACAAGAAACAGGAACTAGTCAAACCACATTAAAAGCTTTATAAAGTATTTTAGTACATTCATAGCGATATTCTTTTTTCGAGAGGCAAACAAACTACAAACAAACCAAAAACACTAACAAGTCTGGTAAAAATCTGATATTGCATGTTAGGATACTGTTTACGGTCACAATATGGTATTCTCTAAATCGAACACGTGCAATTACATTAATAATTACTAATAATTATAAATAATAATAATAATAAATGGGCGGTATGGTCGTGCACTGGTTAGCACTGTTGCCTCACACCTCTGGGACCCAGGTTCAAATCTCCGCCTGGGTCACATGTGTGTGGAGTTTGCATGTTCTCCCCATGTCGTCGTGGGGTTTCCTCCGGGTACTCCGGTTCCCCCCCACAGTCCAAAAACATGCTGAGGCTAATTGGACTTGCTAAATTGCCCGTAGGAATGCATGTGAGAGTGCATGGTGTGTGTGAGTGTGCCCTGCGATGGGCTGGCCCCCCATCCTGGGTTGTTCCCAGCCTCGTGCCCATTGCTTCCGGGATAGGCTCCGGACCCCCCGTGACCCAGTAGGATAAGCAGTTTGGAAAATGGATGGATGGGATAATAATAAATTTAACAAAATAAACATTTTTAAGGATTTGTAAAATAGAATTAATGTTGAGTGTGTAAGCCGCCATGTTGAAATTACGTCACAGGGGCAACTCGGACAAGAAGATTCTGTCAGACATTAACGTCATAAAAGAGGCGTTTCTAATGGGAAGTGATGTTTTTCGTGACGTTTTTGTCCGAGTTGGAGTGAAATAATCAAACGCAGCATGTGTTCCTATTTGAAGAGAATATTCTATTTTTATTCTAAGGAACTACAGAAAATCAGCTCTGCATGTGATCTCCCCTTTACTGCTCGAGCAGGGCACACGCACATCAACAAGTGTCAAGGCAGCAAGTGCATGCAAACAACTTCTCAGGACGGTTACAGTATAGGACCTTCAGAAAGAGCCAGACTGCGGCGTCATTCAGAGATTCCATTGTCTAAGGCTTGCACTAAAACATTACAGCATATTTAAACAAAGTAGCATGGCACCTGTGTCAGAATCCCTCCCTGCCTTGTTCTGTTCTCTCTTTGTTGTCCCCATTTAGCCAGCACATGTCACTGGCCATCCTGACTCCTCTTTTGATTGTGGGTTTTAAGGATATCAGTGGGTCTGTGTTTTCATAATTGTCCCCCAGGCCACCATGCTGCTCAGCCCTTGATTCCAACTACAGTTGCAATCAGGTGGTTCTCAATCTACTAGGACTGTATAACAGGATTGGCCACCTGTTCTACCTTTACTCGTTCAGCCGCATTCATGAGTCTGGCCTATAGGTTATTCAAATTTTGTCCTGCCAAATTTACCGGACAGGAGGTGGACACTGCAAATGAATGTGTGAATACTCCAATACCTACATCTTTACAAGTTACCTGAAGTGGTTTGGTAAATGATTGTGAGGTTGGAAGTCCTTCTTGATGTCTGTTTGCAGCTCATCCACCAGCAACTGCACGAGTTGTCGCTCCCAGAGGGAATCCCACTCTCGGTCCGCTGGAGGGTCCATCTCACTGTAGCTGGAGTATGTTTCCATCAGTCACTTGGCGTGGGGCTCACAGAATTTACCAGGCTCCTGTTTAATCTGACGCACCTTAGTCCAGTCCATGCATCTGGGGAACTTCTCTGAAAATCTCTGGCAGATTCTTTGCAGCTATACTTGATATTGGGTACTTGCCGCAACTAAGTAATGGGTTGTTGAATCAAAGTCCCGTTCCATGTCAAAAATAACCCCATTTTAGGGTTTTGTTAAACAACTGGTCTAATTTGGATGCAGAGGTTCTGCACGGAAGGCCCAGTCTCTGAAGGGCTGTGGCATAGCGAGGCCTGTTCTGCCTGGAATCCGGCAGGTCACTGGCAACATCCCCCAACTCCTTCATCTATAAGGTCGGGAAACCAGAACGTTTACTCCCCCTTATGGATAAGGACATACCAACGTTGGGGCAACTCCTGCTGCCTGAGTCTTCAACCAAGTCCAAAACAAAAGTATACAATGTTAGGAAGGGTAATTCAATGGTATGAGACTGAAACTAGAAACTGTAAATCGGATGGAGTTAAATAGCAATACTGTGGAAGAGGCATGGGAATTTTTTAAAAGCACATTGTTGCAAGTGCAAAAGAACTTCATACCCGTTTCCAGAAAAACTAAATCTAGGAAACTGCAACCAAGCTGGTGTCATGACCTGCTTGTACGATCCTCGTGTGTGCCACGCCCCCTCATTAACCATGTGTGCTGCCCCGATTGTAACCAGCTGTTTTCTGTCAGTTTGAGTAGTCCTGTGTATTTAGTCCACATTCAAGTCTGTTTCCCCAGTCCTGTCATTGAAATCTCTCGCTGTTGGTACCTGTTTTCATCAATAAACCCTCATTCCCGACTCTCCGTTTCCCGGATCCTTGATTCCTCGCTTCCTGCCTGTTCGTCCAGCACGCGATGTCACAGGTGGTTTACTACGAAAATTAAGAATAAAGTCAGGAGCAAAAGGGCTTTCTTCCACAAATGGAAATTAACTAATGATTTCAAAATAAAGCAGGAGTATCTAAGTCTACAGGTTTAGTTAATAACAGTTATAAGGATGACGTTAAAAGTTTCTTCCAATATTTTAACTCCGAAAGAGCTCTAAAAGCTGAAAATCACTCATTTGCAGGATAGTAAGGGCCTTATAATTGAAAATGAAATTGATATAAATGAGTTTAATGATTATTTTACAATGGCTGTTCACAGTAGAATAGCTTACCACCATTTAGTACAAATACAACGATGTCTATGACCAATATATGTATAACTGAGGCTGATGTGGTACAAAGCCTAGCTAAGCTCAAAATAAATAAATCGCAAGGCCCTGATGGCATCTTATCTATAGTTTTAAAAGAGATGAGGGGTATTATTAGCCAACCTTTAACTTTACTATTCCAGAAATCATTATCTGCTGGTGTGGTATCTTCTGATTGATGTTAGATCATGTCTCATGTCCAGAGAGGCTACAACAGGATCTGGATTTAATTAGCGACTGGGCTCATACGTGGCAGATGAAATTTAACATAGATAAATATAAGGTAATCCATGCAGGGAGCAGAAATATAGTAAATATAGTAAAGTACAGATATTTTATGGGTTCCACTGAAATAAAGGTAGCTGATTACGAGAAAGATCTCGGTGTGTATGTTGATACTTCCATGTCCCACTCTTGCCAGTGTGGGGAAGCATTAAAAAAAGGCAAAAGGATGTTGGATTAAACTCCACACACCTAGAGATGTAAGTCAAGAGAAGTGATGCTACGATTATATAATTCCTTGGTAAGATCCCACCTAGAATACTGTGTGCAGGTTTGGTCACCATACCTTCAGAAGGACATTGCTGCCTTGGAAAAGGTGCAACGTAGGATGACTAGAATGATTCCTGCACTTAGAGGAATGTCTTATGAGGAGAGGTTCGCTGAGCTGAATCTGTTTAGCCTCAAGCAAAGGAGACTATGGGGGGACATGATCCAGGTATATAAGATTCTAACAGGTCGGGATGCTGTTCAGCCAAATGACCATTTCAATATTAATTTAAAATACTAGAACTCGTGGCCATAGTGGAAATTAGCTGGAGAACATTTAAAAATGAATCTGAGGAAGCACTTCAATTCAATTCAATTTTATTTATATAGCGCTTTTAACGACATGCATTGTCACAAAGCACTTTACATTTAACCGGCCAGAACCCCACCAAGCAAGCCTGAGGCGACAGTGGCAAGGAAACTCCCTCTAGCAGGAAGAAACCTTGAGTGGAACCTAGACTCAGAAGGGGACCCCATCCTCCTCTGGGCGACCAAGGAGCATGAAACTGCATTTACATTGACATTCATTAGAGTTCATATAGTTATAAAGTCCCAGTTGGTTTCATGTAGTTATATCCAGGAGTCCAGGTGCGGGTTCACACGGTGTAGTCGGCTCGGTATCAGCTCGAAAAAGAGAAGATGGAGAAGAGTTATTGCCCTACACCTAACCGGCAGGACTAAAGCAACTATGACAGCCTGCCTAAAAGAGTGACCTGGAAGGAAGCACAGGCATGAGGGTTTACAGAGGTTTTGGCGTCAAGCCACCTCCCATCCACAGCTTAAGTGATCGGCGAGAGTGGCAGGACGACAGCACCAATCCCCCCTTTCCCCTTCAATCTCAAATAACTATGAACCTCCAGATTTCCCATTCACCTTAGAAAAGAAGATTTAACTATCCAAAAGACTGGCGAAAGAGGTACATCTTAAGCCTTGACTTAAAAGCAGAGATTGTGTCTGAGTTCCGAACACTAATAGGAAGTTTATTCCATAGCTGTGGTGCTTTATGAGCAAATGCTCTTCCCCCAAAGGTAATGTTCTTTATTCTGGGTACGGATAGAATACCTCCATCTCGTCATCTAAGTGTATGATTCGGAACGCAAATGAGGTCACTCACATACTGCGGTGCAAGACCATTTACAGCTTTATAGGTTAAGAGCAGTGTTTTGTAGTCAACACAAAATCTAACTGGCAGCCAGTGCAGTGAAGATAAAATTGGGGTAATATGATTATATGTTTTAGTTTAACTATTGCTAGTAGCGGTTCAATCAATGCTGGGAGCATCGCTGAATAATTTTGATGGAACAGGGTCTAGCATACAAGTAGATGAATTTGAAGATAAAATTAAGTACATCAGTTCTGACTGGTTAACCAATATTCAATATTCAAAATGTTCTGTTTAATTGAGCATATTTTTGGTCAAAAAGTTTCATAAAGTCGTCACTGGAAAATAACCAGTGGTCTGGTTATTAGTCAGCTTGGACACCATAGTAAATAGGAATCTAGGATTATTTTTGTTTATTTCAATTAGTTCTGATAGATACTAGATGATTTGGCGGCACTAAGAGCCTTTTTGTAGCTACCCATAGCCTCTTTCCATGCTAGTTCGAACACCACTAGTTTAGTATGATGCCACTTACATTCTGTAAGGACATAAAACTTATAGGTCCTGCAGGCCCCAACTCTGATCAGCCTGCATCAGTCTATTTCAGAGCTCCGCTGGCCCAGGCAAGACTGGACTCAACTCGTCAAACCACCCCTTTTAAGGAAGGCAAAGGCCTGCCGGCTCCTGAGAGACTGGATAGGAATAACTGGAGCAGCACAGAAAAAGCAAGACCTTTCACCCCCGGAGTGACCAGAGTTCCACAATCAATCCACAGCAACAACAGCTGTCAGCCTCCAGACACAGACACCTTTTCCACTATAAACAGGATAACTCAGCACACATAGATGTTAGGGACAAATACACGCATGTTTGGTCTCGTTTGAATAGGCATGAGACGAGGAGTATTATACTCTCAGATTTAAGGCAGTATAGCTTTTCCTAAGAGAAATACAGAAACTTCGGCTCAACCCACCAAACTGAGAGAGATTCTCTCATGGTAGAACAAGGGAATTACAACCACCCCCTAAAGTGATCTGATTGGCTGGGGACTTGAGAACCAAGGTCAGCAATGCCCCTAAAATTAACCATTGACCGAAATTAGTCAGTCTTCAGAAACATGCCATCACCTGGTCTGGATACTTAAGGAAGGGCTTCAGAAGTAGTCGGGGAGTCACTCTGTAATCAGAGCTCCCGCAGAGAACTGGGTGAAAGTCTATCTGTAGTCAGATACTTTCCACAGAACTTTGTTCACTCTCAGCTGAGGAATGTGAATACATGATATGAAGACAACTGGATCACAACTGGATCACGGGGGAATCATAAGCAGGGAAGAACACACAGGCAAACAGCAGCAGCAACATTAAAGGCAGGACTGAGAAGCACATTTATACAAGGCTAAGCAGGGAGCAAACTAGAGGCACCTGAAATGAGTAACACAAGGGCAGGAAGGAGAGGTAAAACAAACGCGGAACAGGCATGGCACGTTATACCACACTAGGGAGGAAACGGGAGGTTCAGGAGGGCAGGGTGTGGCAGGGATCCGTTTCAAAATTTAATTTTGGCTTGTACAAACCTTGGTAAAAGCTGCAAAAGATCGATCAACCACTTTCTGAGCTATTGTCTTAACAAACAAAGCATCTGTTGGGGTGGCGGTGTCTGGGGAATACCATGTGTAATACACCTTGTGAAGATTTATATGTAAAACAAAATATTTTTTGATTCTATCACACATATAGAAATTATCCATCCATCCATTTTCCAAACCGCTTATCCTATTGGGTCGCGGGGGGTCCGGAGCCTATCCCAGAATCAATGGGCACGAGGCAGGGAACAACCCAGGATGGGGGGCCAGCCCATCGCAGGGCACACTCACACACCATCCACTCACACACACACACCTACGGGCAATTCAGCAACTCCAATTAGCCCCAGCATGTTTTTGGACTGTGGGGGGAAACCGGAGTACCCAGAGGAAACCCCACAACGACATGGGGAGAACATGCAAACTCCACACACATGTGACCCAGGCGGAGACACGAACCCGGGTCCCAGAGGTGTGAGGCGACAGTGCTAACCACTGCACCACCATGCCGCCCCTTATAGAAATTATTCTAGGTTTAAATAGTAATTTAGCTGAGTAACTAGGCTGAAATTCTAGATAGTTGCAATTTTAAGAATTATTACTATTATTCACAGCTTTTAAGCATGCAGTTGGATGACGGATGGATGGATATTCAGCCACCAGAAATGCCAATTGTTGTTAAGAGGATCAAAGTCTGCAAAGTAGTATGCAGGGTTTAAGGCCAGAACACAGCATACTCTCCGACAGAAAGCATAAAGTTCACTGGGGGAATTTCTGTGGCCACTGCCTGAACAGCATGTGTGGAGAATGTTTATGAGGGTCGAGCCATGCAGAGCTGCTGGCCCTGGCATGTAATGATGAATCACAAATCAGTTAAAAATCGGTGCAAATGCATGAAGATTTAAACCGGCTGATGTGGAAAATGAATCACTATTGTAGGAGTACTTCACAGTACTTTAACAGAAAAACTGGTGTAATATTACATTTGATTTCACAATGTGAGTTTGACGTCAGATGTCACTGCGTATCACGTCGACATCGTACGTCAGTTTTTGGTTTTGAGCGAACGCGAGATGATGAATGAATTTGAAACTGAGGACGGCACAGTGGTTAGTGCTGGCTTCGGTCCAGGGCCCTTTCTGTGTGGAGTTCGCATGCTCTCCCCGTTTTCGCCGGGGACTCCAGGTTCCTCCCACGGTCCAAAAGCATGCAGGATAGGTTGACTGGTGAGTCTAAATTGGCCCTGTAGTTGTGTGAGTGTGTGCGACCTGCGGTGTGTAGGTGACTGCCTGGGCTTGGTTCCTGTCTGCGCCCCTTGTTCCCGGGATAGGCTCCGGTCTCCCCCGCGATCCCAGTTGGGATTAAGTGGTTTCAGAAAATGGATGGATGGACGCACCGCCCGATCTTCAATTGGCGGTGTGGCAGCATATTAGCTTTCCGGTAATCACAAACGAGGAGGAAACAGCGAGAAAAGCACAGACAAGACATAAACTGCATGCAAACATTGTAATAGACTGATAACATACACAAACAGGTCCACTGGCACCACCGTGAGCTGAGTGAAGATTATTAAAAGGGCAAAGCACGCTAAAAAGCTGCACATGCAAACCTTAGCTTATTTATTTGATTTATTTTTTTTTATTTACTTATTTTGATTTGGGATTTTTTTCAACAGTATTTTATTCAAATTCAGTTGCACTGTTCACAACAGTGTCAACAGTTCAGAAAGATAAATATAAGAATATTTTTGAATATATTTGTCTGCAGCTCATTCTGCAAAAAATGAGAAAATTGTATCGTGAACTCAGAATCGTGAATCGTATCAAATGGTGAGTTGAATGTATCGTTACATCCCTAGTTCTTACAGTAGTACTATGGTATGGTGGAGCCACATGACAGGAAGGCAGTACATTGCGAAGTCTGTTAAGAACATCATTCGCACTGAACTGCCCTCCATTGACCAGCTGTACTTTAACTGCCACAGTAACAAGGTTCAGTCTATAATCCAGGACTCTGACCACCATCCACAAACACTGACTAGCAGATTCATGAACAGCTTCATTCGCCAAACAATTCAAACCTGCAGCTTTTGCATCCCCTGTAACAGTCATTTCCACGGCAGCTGCACTGTACAGCTGTTACTGCACTTTATCCACCACTGACCACGTATCATCCAGTTTTGTCCTGCTTTGTATCGCACTGTTTCTGCACCATGTTGTCTTGTACTCCCTTGTGTTGTTATGCACCATCTGTGTTGTTCTGAGCAGTGCCATGATGCAATATTACAAAAAGATCTTGAGGAAATGCAGAGTTCTGGAGGAGATTCTCACAGATCATGGCATGTGTTTATACTGAAGAAACTGTACAAATTGCTAGACATAAAACACAGGACTGGCAACTGTGGTACGTTTTAACACCTTGATAAAAAACTTAAAATCCATAGTAAGTAGGACAACCTCATAGAACCTTTACTAGTCATTGTTCAGAAGATTAACACGGATTAAAAACCATTACTATGAAAGCACGCTAATCAGTTAAGTTGATTATGTGGAGAGAGAGAAAAAAAACTGTCTTTGAAAAAGATCAACCATAGAACGAAGCTGCAGCATTGACACCCCCTAGTGGTGATTTGAAGATAGTTCTGTCTGTAGCAGCTAAGCAGTAGATTTGGCGTCAGGTGCCATGACAAACTCAGTGCTGCTCGGTTTGAATGGCAGAAGCACAAAAATAAAGGGGGCATCTACTGCACGCCCCCCACCCTTGAAAATGGTACAAATTATCATGCAACAGTTTTCTTAAGTAAGTCTTTTTGGGCGTCTGCAGAAACCTCCACGATGCGATTGCCCTGATTAAGAAGTGCGCAGCGGATACAATTTGGGATGCATCGTTCATCCGATTTATTAATATATAATTATTAGTATGTCTATATTATTTTAGAAACGTAACTTGACGAATATTTTTCATTGAGATTGATTCCCCGTTTAAAATTTTGGTGACACTTCATATTTTTTAAGAGAGACAGACAATTTGACGCATGCAATTTGCAGAAATATGTTGTGCCGCTATAAAGTACACAGGCAGCATGACAAACATAAGTACTCACTGAAGCCACGACATACGCCCGGCTGGCCCCAGCGGTACCCCTAAGAAGAAGGCTTTTTTCACAACCCACGACCATCACGAGGGCAAAAAAAACTGAATAGCCTAGAATTTAGTTAATTACAAGGCACATATTTATTGGAGCAAGAGCTCTAACATAAAACTACCTTGTAATTATAAAGTATTATGGCTGTGAACAATGTACAAACAGGCACAGAAAGTAAAATACTCCAAAAATGCAAAGAACCTAAATATTTTTGTTTCCACCGATTCACTCTTGATGTGTTAGGAGTCACAGTTCAGTAGCCTATTCTTCAGTATCTGCATTTAAGACCACCAACTGCTCTTTCTCCTCCTTCGCTCGTCGGCTCAGAGTATTGGACTTGGTAAGTAATGTTGCCCTTTTGGTTCCAGCAGCACTCTCTGCTTCCTCTGCCATGTGCTCAGCATCCTTTTGTAAACTCTCACATACACTTTCCAGTGAGACTCTCTTCCTCTTGAGTTCCTCAAGTTTTCTTTTTTGCTTTTCGCTCATCTTTCACCTTTGGTCAGAGGCGCTTGGGTTGCTCCCCCACACACTCTGACATGGTCGCATATAAGCCTCTGTGCAACAACTGTTTCCTCTGATAAGTTGCAGGTCTCCACCTCTATTCGTTCCACTTCGGCTTGCCCATAGGACAGCAGCAGCAAGTTCTTGCAGAACATCCAGAGGTCAGGATAAGGCCCACTAACTTTTTGATGTAAAAAGACATCAACTTTGGATGGTGCTGAAGGAATGAAGGATATAAAATCCAAGCCTTTTGCCTCATTGTGCAGGTGATTATCAGACTGCTGGGATATTGCATCACCTGTAATTACATTAATTACAGTAGATTAGATGCAGATCAACAATGTCAATACACAGAATCACATGTAGAATAGGAAAGTGATTTATAACCCAATTTTCCTATGATACCATAAATGTGCAATCATTTTAATTTAATCTTGAGATATCTCTAGGCTCATCAAAGAAAATATAACTGGGCTGATGCTTCTTTTCAAACACCAAGAGTCGGTCTTCTAAATACTGCTAAAATCTACGTGTTAACACTATTCAGTTCAGGGACGGATTATGGGTTGTGTGGGCCCCTGGGTAAAACGTTCGCGAGGCCCCCCCCCACCACCACCACCTGCACCACCACCACAACCACCACAAGTCAAGGGCCCTTGGCAGCCAAACACCCTCCCTATAGGGTCAGGGGACCTTGTAGGCAGAGGATCAAAGAATGTAGGCCCTCTAAAATAGACAAACGAAAATACATTGCTGATAAGCGTTGCAAATTGTTTTGGGCTTGGGGCCCACGGGCCCCCTGCACCCCAAGGGCCCCTGGGCAGCGGCCCCGCTAACCCGGTTTGTAATCCGTCCCTGATTCAGTTAGATGTGAAAAAAGAAAAGCATAATTTAAAAATAATATTCTGAACTATCCTATTCTTATCCTATGATTTACCAGCAGATATCCTGCCTGCCAACCGATTCTCCTGCGCAAACTTCTGCATGAGATTTCTCCTTTTCTGCTGGCAGTTATCTGGCTGGTGTGCATTTTGTTTGGGTCCAAGCACGTCATCTCATGTACAATCGAGTACTTCAGAGGGCATTTATCCAAGGCCTTTTTGCACATTTTTGAGAGCACAATCTGGCAATTTTTTTTAATCTGAAGGACACCAAGGTCACTTCCACTGCCTTTGGCTCCTGACTGTCTCTGACAAAAAGATGGTTTGTCAAATTTCCAGAATCTTTCTGCACACTCAGCCCAAGGTTAACACTACCTCAGCTGTACATATCAAACCAGCTCAAACTCCATGTTATTCACATATTTTTTACTTCACAATTGTTTGATACATTTGTATGTAAAGATACCAGTGAATTCACAGAAGTCCCACCTTGATGACAGCCATTCCTATATCCACCTCCTTTGGACTGAGCCAGAGTTTTTGCCTGTACAACAGCTGTACATGTTGCTACACAACACTTAAACATTCTATTTCCTCAATGAACTATTTTTTTTGCAGCAAAAGCCATGAAGCAGCAATAAAATCTTTAAAATATGCTTACCAATAAATATGGTTCTCCCATTTAAACACATGTAAAGATAAACCATGGATATTTAAAAATCATGGGTTCGTTAATGAGTTTAAATGTTATTGAATGGCTTACCTTAAACTTCTCCAGTAAGTCTTCAGCGGTGGAGTGGCTCATGTACTGTGATCCCAGAACCAGGACTGCACTCGAGAGCCATTCTCATAATTCACCCAATACCTGACATGCACATCCAGTTGTTTTCTTTTGATGGTCCTGTTCATACTTACGTCAAACATGACAACGAAGCTCCCTTTTAATATATGGAGCGAGTCCAAATCGCGCAAGAAAAGTGGTTTTATCTTTACCACAAGTGACCCTGCGAGTCAGGGAACATCACCCTGGAGACGGTGTGAATGTCATCATTGGACGTATAGGAGTGATGTCGGCAAACCGTTTGCAAAGCCCATAGCACTTCTGCTTTCAGTGTGGGTTGAGGAGGATGTACTGAAGGCATTATTTGTCATGGGATCCGGAGACACTGCCAAAACGGGTGTAGGCCTATCTTTAGAGGTTGTACTTATCTCCACTGAATAAACATAAATCTGGGCTTATTCTATACTGAACAAAAATATAAACGCAACACTCTTGTTTCTGCTCCCATTTTTCATGAGATGGACTTAAAGACCTACAATTCATTCCAGATACACAATATTACCATTTCTCTCAAACATTTCTCACAAATCAGTCTAAATGTGTGATAGTGAGCACTTCTGCTTTGCTGAGATAATCCATCCCACCTCACAGGTGTGCCACATCAAGATGCTGATCTGACATCATGGGTAGTGCACAGGTGTACCTTATACTGCCCACAATAAAAGGCCACCCTGGAATGTGCAGTTTTTTGCTTTATTGGGGGTCTGGGGACTCAGAACCGGTCAGTATCTGGTGTGACCACCATTTGCCTCATGCAATGCAACACATCTTCTTCGCATAGAGTTTATCAGATTGTCAATTGTGGCCTGTGGAATGTTGGTCCACTCCTCTTCAATGGCTGTGCGAAGTTGTTGGATATTAGTGGGAACTGGTACACGCTGTCGTATACGCCGGTCAAGCACATCCCAAACAAGAGCAGCTGACCTGAGAAATAAGAAATAAGCTAAGCTGGAAACCTGGACCCTCCGACCAAGAATGCGTGAAGTACCCTCAGAAGGTCTACTAGAAGATGTACGTAGAAGACTACTACAGATCAGCTGATCTACACCACAGCAACAGTGATCCTTGAGCTGGAGCCGGACCGTCTTTGAAGACTCCGTAAATCTCCGTATAATAATATATATCTACGGGAACGAGAAAGGAGAAAGCAGAGAACAAGAACAAGATTTGTAAATGTAAGATTTGAAGGACCCCCGGCATGAAAAATAGAATAGTTCTCGTCATTAGTGAACATGTGTCTCGTCATTGTGTATCATGGACAGTAAGAGGGGGATCAATAGAGTGTTGTTATTATAACGTCTAAAAAGTCTGTCGATAAATCAATAAGAAAATAAATGAAGTCGTTTTCGCGAACACGCGAACAGGGGCCGGACCGACTGTAGGGGGCGTGGCCAGAGACAGCCATAGCTGTCAAGTCTCCCGTTTTGGCCGGGAAACTACCGTATTTTACTTCTCTTTCGCGCCGTCCTCCCGTATTAGTATTTTCCCGTAAATCTCCCTTATATTATATAGTTGCTGGATAGTGTAGTGGTAAGATCGCCGCCTTTCACACGGGAGACCGGGGTTCGAATCCCGGTTGTGGCCAAAAATATATTTTATATATTTTATATATTTATATTTATATTTATATTATATTTTATATAATTTATATTATTTTATATTTCCTGTCTTAAAATGTAAGGGATACTGGAGCCTGGTTGCGGTGGTGGGATGGCTCACGGCGGGTGCCGGAAAATTTCCTTTATTTTCAAATCCAAACCTTGACAGGTATGCTGCTGTTCCAAATCATGGGTGCATGTTACAAGTGCGGAACATATTTTAACTTAGTACTAATTTAGCATCATATTTGATCTGATTCGACTGAATATCCCAGGTTTCCATCTCTCATGCATCTGGTGTGACGTGTTTTCAGACTCTCAGGCTGGCGCAAAGAAATCTTACGGGAATTGAACGTCTCACTCCGGCCAGCTGACCAAAGTTCGGTAACCTTGGTATTGTGTGTAGGAGATTCGCTATAACTATAATTTCGTTCTCCATTTACATGCCCGTAGTGTCTTTAAGTGTTATGTAGTTTTGCCTGAAACGCAAAAATAAAACAAAGCAATTAAAGCCGATCAGTGGCTCAAATTGTGCTGTAGCGATTGAAGAAATTTTGTCGGAAGTTGGATTCGAACTTGGGATGCCTTACTTGGGAGAACAGAATACCAGAATAGAGTAGGTTAAGTCCAGCCTTGGCTTCCAAGCTGACGTTTTTCTACATATGTGCTTGTGTATCATGGACAGTAAGAGGGGGCAGGCAAGGAGAGAATTTCTCTCTTTGGGGATCAATAGAGTGTTGTTATTATAACGTCTAAAAAGTATGATGGTCTGTCGATAAATCAATAAGAAAATAAATGAAGTCGTTTTCGCGAACACGCCGAATTATAACTATAATTTCGTTCTCCATTTACATGCCCGTAGTGTCTTTAACCGGCTGCACAAACTGGATCCGCCTCCATTACGACACAACTTTGCCCTTATTGGCTTAAGAATTTAGTCACATACATGACGTATATCTGCTATTTCTCCCGAGAAGCAGGTAAAGCAGTGGTAACTGCTTTGTAGTTAATTTACCTGGTAAAATTAAGTTTAAATAAATGATATAAATACTGTAATAGTACTCGTGAGCTTTGTTTATTTGTTATTAGTTATTGTAATGTTGCGCTGCTTTATTTGTTTAATCGTCTAGTCTGTGGAGACATTCAAGTTAATCAAATAAGAATTGCACTGTACACTGTACATGACCATAAAAACTTTGTATCCTTGAAATAAATGTTTTTGATCTTTTCCTTGGCAGTTATCTTTTTACACAGGGCCTCTATGTACACGATAGTTTTTTTTTTCACGACTAACAGTATGGATCAGGAGTTGGTTATTGTAAAAGAAGTAATGTGCATGCAGGTGATATTTGTATAGATTTATCCACACCCTTGTAGCAGTGCTGCCATTGCAGTCAGATCTCGCAAACTAGGAGTATTAGTTGTCTTTATTTCTCTTTATTTCTTGACGCCAACCCTCTCCATTAATCCGGGCTTGGGACTGGCACCTACCTGAGCTGGCTTGCTCCCTTAAGTGGCTGGGTTAGGCTAAACTATATATATATATTTACCAAGACTACAATAAAACATCTCGAAATGTGTAGTCTAGCAAAACGCAGTTTAAAGAAGGTAGCCTACCTGGCGAAATTGCAAACAAATTAAGGGCGTTAGGCAGCCTTTAGATCCTACCCATCATGCACTGCAGTTTTTTGCTAATTCCTCAAATGGAAAACTGTCCATCCATCCATCCATTTTCCAAACCGCTTATCCTACTGGATCGCGGGGGGTCTGGAGCCTATCCCGGAAGCAATGGGCACGAGACAGGGAACAACTCAGGATGGCGGGCCAGCCCATCGCAGGGCACACTCACACACTATTCACTCACGCATACACTCCTATGGGCAATTTAGCAACTCCAATTAGCCTCAGCATGTTTTTGGACTGTGGGGGAAACCAGAGTACCCGGAGGAAACCCCACGATGACATGGGTAGAACATGCAAACTCCACACACATGTGACCCAGGTGGAGACTCGAACCCGGGCCCTAGAGGTGTGAGGCAACAGTGCTAACCACTGCACCACCATGCTGCCCCCTAAATGGAAAACCATTAAATACAAAAGGAAAACAAAAGTGCTGTAAGACTGTATACTTATGTGTATGTTAGTAAAGGCTGTAGCTGACACAACGGACCCCACTAATTAGAAAGGGGTAATTGTACACATGTGGCATCCAGTATGTTCTTCTATAACAGTTTTTAAAAAAAAAAAAAAACTCACATTACACAAATTGGCACTATCAAAACGAGGATTATGGGGAAAATGGGGACTGTGATGGAGATTACATACACGTAGGCATGGTATTTAGTTTTTTTTAATCTGGTCACCTTCCAGAGTAATTGTAAACTAAAACCATCTTCACCCTATTTGATTCTTTATAAATGGACAATCAGTCGTGCAGTAAATGGGGGTATAGAGAGACACAGAGCTTGTCTAACAAGAAACCCTGGGAAGCTAACATTAATAGGGTGGGTATGGATAGCAAAACCATTGATACAGATTACAGATTTATATCTCACCTGAACCCTGGCGGGCTCCGTGCCAATAGGGGTTGGGATTAGGGTTAGTTAACTTAAGTAGTAATATTGATGTGTATATTCTCCTATTCTCCAGTCAGTGAATCGTGAAACGTAATGTTAATATGTTAACGGGGTTAACCGTCAAGTTCACCGAACAGAGTTGCGTCCAGTACCACAGGGGGTTGTTATGTCAGGGGAAGATGTTCTGGTAATGTCTCCTGAGTCTGGGTTGCCCACAGGGGCAACAGAAATGGAATCGGATGAGGACTCTGTGATTTTACGGGGACAGGGCTGGTGGGAGGGGTCGCAATAGAGCATCCACAAGTAGGCCTCGTATAATGGAGGAGGTTATGTCCCCCCCGAGGTGTAGAGACCAGTTAAACGTTCGGTGAGGTCCACCACTGGTCATCATACCAACCCTTATAAGTTACCACGGTCAGTGAATGATCGTTCGGTTGGGGAGGAAGACCAGTGGTTTGGGGATAGAATTCTTAGCTGTGATCGTTGGGTCATCAATTTCATTTTGGGGGATGGATTGTAGCCAGGCAATTATAGGCAGGTATAGGAACTGCAGTTCGGACTGGAGGCATAGCCGGGGCGAGATGGCTGTGCATGTTCCGATGGTAGGGCATATTGGCAAAGGAGCAGGCACGGGAAAGACAGGCAGGGTCCTGATAGATTTGGTGGAGCATCGGCGGGCATATTGAATTTGCAGTGTAGCAGCCTTTCTGTTTGCTTGTTTCAGGGGTGAACAATCTTATCCGCAAAGGGCCGGTGTGTATGCAGGTTTTCGCTGCAACTCCCTAATTAGATTTCTAATTAGAGGACTGATTAGCTGAAGAGTCCTCATACCTGGTTTTGAAGAGCTGACCTAAAGGTTACCCCAAAAACCTGTTTTTTTTTTGTTTGAATGGGGCAGTGAGTCATGGGGTAAACTACTGTTCTTTAGGGGTTTTCAAGGTGGAATTACGGGTCGATAATTTTAAGGATCAGGTTGTAAACCTCCCTGGTGTTGCTTTAATATGTTTTATCTGAGGTTGTATCGTGTATTATCAAGCCAGCCGGCTTAGTGGCCTCGGGAGCGGGGTTTAGTGGGAGCAGCTGGCTAGTTTTATTTTCTTTTTTGTTTGTGTCTTTTTCTTTGTTGTATGTATATTTTGGGTTCATTATTAGGCAGGCTGGGCCTTTTGGCACCTGTAGTCTGGGTGCTGGATTGCCCATAGGGGTCTTTTTTATTGCTGTGATTTGCTGTGTCATTCACTAGTGTGATTTGTGCTGGATGTGTTTTTAAGGTTGTGCTGTGGCGTGTACCTGAGCAAACTTTGGGCAACCTGTTCTCTTGTTGGCTTTATTGACAAAGGGTGGATTAGTCTAATTACGGCCTGCTACAAATAGCTGCATATAACGTATAAAAAAAATCACCTTATGGGTGCTCCGTAGGGTAGCAAGATCTTGAGTTTTTTTTACAGTACTCGGGTACGTTTTAAAATTTTCGACCAATCAGCAAACATTATTCTGACAGCATAGCTGGGAAACCAATGAAAAGTGAGTGCAACGTTCTAGAACTTGACTTCGGGTTGACGCTCCCTATAAAAGAGCTGGGTACTGCTTCAAGGCGTTCAGTTGGCGCTACCTCCTGATAGAGTAGCAATGTACGGCTCTTGTTCCGTAAAACAACATCAAAAGGATGAAAAAAAAAACAATATTTAAAGAAGACGAAAAAAATCAATTTTTAAAGAAGACGAAAAAAACATCGTCTAAAAAAATAAGCCAAAAAAATAATATCCGAAGAAGGAAAAACATGCAAAGTAAAAAAAAACAAACAAAAATAAAAAACAATATCCAAAGAAGAAGGAAAAAAACATCCAAAGGGAGAAAAGAAGAACTGAAGGGCCAACGAGGTAGGAGGAAATACAAATTTCGTTTCAGCACCGTTGGAGTGCCAAGCCGTGAAAAGCATTTGGCCAGAAGACAAGGTAAGTGTTGTATCTGTTATTTTAAAACAGCGCTTTTCAAAATGCTGCTTTATAATCGTTTGAGATCGTTAGCCAGTGTGACAGCTGAAGGCTTTTTGAGTTTACCAACATAAAGTTTTATTTCTGTATTAGGACATTGTCAGGAACAATGATGTGTTCATCGCTATGATGTGGTCAAAAAGCGATGCATTGAATCTTAGAAACATTTGTGATTTTTCAAACGATGCTTTTCCTTTTATTTAATCAGTAAAATTTCCATCGGTTTTATATAGTGCCCCTTGAAATATGTCTTTAGCTCATTTTCCGGGCATTTTACTAGAATGCATCCTGAGAAATACACAAGCTCTGCTGCATTTCCGTGCCTCGATGTTTAGTGCCGAGTATAATTGTTGCAGTTGCCTTTTATATATTCCATGAGACCTGTTGGTACCAAGAGAAGTGTGAGACTGTCAGGGTGAATTTATCATACAATCGCACGCATAAATACCTGAGGGTTGCCAGTCCTTTTGCGTTGTTACAGGAGGACTAGAGCTGACGAGTGTGTTTCTACACACTATCAAGGGCATTGTAGTACAGTTTTCTCAGGTGGGAGAATGCTGCCGATCTCCTATTTGACAATACAGCCCTTGATATATTAGAATATTACAGAACTAGAAGCCTTTTGCAAGGAAGAATGTGAGAAAATCCCAAGTACAAGAACTGAAAGCCTTTCAGCTGGCTATAAGAAGCGCTTGTAAGCTGTGATATCTGGCAGAGGAGGTGTTACTAAGTACTGATTACGTAGGGTGCCCAAACTTTTGCAGAGTGCCATAATAATGTTTTTATTTTGTAATTTTGTTCAATTTATGGCATAAAAAGTAACTATTCATCAATGTTTGCTGAAAATATTGTGTATTTTTCCCCCAGTTCCTAAAGAGACTGTATTAACTGATATTGTTGCTTTTGTAATTGAAAAGATGTTATTTGTCAAGGGGTGCCAAACCTTTGCATAAGACTGTACACAGTGTGTGTATGTGTTTATGTGAGTGTGTGTCTGTGTGTGTGTGTGTATATATATATATGTGTGTGTGTGTATATATTTCTGTATATGCATGTGTATATATATATTTATATATAGTTCACACACATTCAAACTTATTTGAATACACATTCAAAATTATTTTTATTATTATTATTTTCGTTTTTTTTTTTTTTTGTGTTTTAAAATTTTTTATTTTTGCAATGGAAATAAAAATAAAGCAGTCCTCCGTAGAGGAGGGGTGGTGGAGGGAATATATATATATATATACATATATATAAAATAATTGTCACACAACTGGGGTGACATGCCTATCCTGCTCACCCAATTTTAGTGCACTTTAGTTATGCATAATGACCTTCTAGTCTCGATACACCCATATATATATATGTATATATATATATAGTTTTTTTTGTTTTTTTTTTTGCAATAGACAATAAAAATAACGCAGTTCTCCATAAAGGAGGGATGGTGGATGGAATATATATATACATATATATAAAATAATTGTCACACAACCTGGGTGACATGCCTTGCCTGCTCACCCAGTTTTAGTGCACCTTAGTTATTCATAATGACCATCTAGTCTCGATACACCCATAAATATATATGTATATATATATAGTTTTTTTTGTTTTTTTTTTGCAATAGACAATAAAAATAACGCAGTTCTCCATAAAGGAGGGATGGTGGATGGAATATATATATACATATATATAAAATAATTGTCACACAACTTGGGTGACATGCCTTGCCTGCTCACCCAATTTTAGTGCAACTTAGTTATCCATAATGACCAACTAGTCTCGATACACCCATATATATATATATATATATGTACATATATATAGTTTTTTTATTAGCAATAGACAATAAAAATAACGCAGTTCTCCGTAAAGGAGGGATGGTGGATGGAATATGTATATGCATATATATAAAATAATTGTCACACAACCTGGGTGACATGCCTTGCCTGCTCACCCAATTTTAGTGCACCTTAGTTATCCATACTGACCATCTAGTCTCGACACACCCATATATATATATATATATATATATATATATATATATATATATATATATATATATGTATATATATAGATATTTTTTCTTTTTCTTGTGTTTTTTTTTCGCAATGGATATTAAAAATAAAGCAGTCCTCCGTAAAGGAGGGGAGGTGGAGGGAATATATATATACATATATATATAAAATAATTGTCACACAACCTGGGTGACATGCCTTGCCTGCTCACCCAATTTTAGTGCAACTTAGTTATCCATAATGACCAACTAGTCTCGATACACCCATATATATATATATATATATGTACATATATATAGTTTTTTTATTAGCAATAGAAAAGAAAAATAACGCAGTTCTCCGTAAAGGAGGGATGGTGGATGGAATATATATATATATATATATTATATATATATATATATATATATATATATATATATATATATATATATATATATATATATATATATACATTTATATAAAATAATTGTCACACAACCTGGGTGACATGCCTTGCCTGCTCACCCAATTTTAGTGCACTTTAGTTATCCATACTGATCATCTAGTCTCGACACACCCATATATATATATATATATATATATATATATATATATGTATATATATATAGATATTTTTTCTTTTTCTTGTGTTTTTTTTTCGCAATGGATATTAAAAATAAAGCAGTCCTCCGTAAAGGAGGGGTGGTGGAGGGAATATATATATACATATATATATAAAATAATTGTCACACAACCTGGGTGACATGCCTTGCCTGCTCACCCAATTTTAGTGCAACTTAGTTATCCATAATGACCAACTAGTCTCGATACACCCATATATAATATATATATGTACATATATATAGTTTTTTTATTAGCAATAGAAAAGAAAAATAACGCAGTTCTCCGTAAAGGAGGGATGGTGGATGGAATATATATATATATATATATATATATATATATATATATATATATATTATATATATATATATATATATATATATATATATATATATATATATATATACATTTATATAAAATAATTGTCACACAACCTGGGTGACATGCCTTGCCTGCTCACCCAATTTTAGTGCACTTTAGTTATCCATACTGACCATCTAGTCTCGACACACCCATATATATATATATATATATATATATATATATATATATATGTATATATATATAGATATTTTTTCTTTTTCTTGTGTTTTTTTTTCGCAATGGATATTAAAAATAAAGCAGTCCTCCGTAAAGGAGGGATGGTGGATGGAATATATATATAAAATAATTGTCACACAACCGGGGTGACATGCCTTGCCTGCTCACCCAATTTTAGTGCACCTTAGTTATTCATAATGACCATCTAGTCTCGATACACCCATAAATATATATGTATATATATATAGTTTTTTTATTAGCAATAGAAAAGAAAAATAACGCAGTTCTCCGTAAAGGAGGGATGGTGGATGGAATATATATATATATATATACATTTATATAAAATAATTGTCACACAACCTGGGTGACATGCCTTGCCTGCTCACCCAATTTTAGTGCACTTTAGTTATCCATAATGACCATCTAGTCTCGATACACCCATGAATATATATGTATATATATATATATATATATATATATATATATATATATATATATATATATATATATATATATATAGTTTTTCTGTTTTTTTTTTGCAATAGACAATAAAAATAACGCAGTTCTCCATAAAGGAGGGATGGTGGATGGAATATGTATATGCATATATATAAAATAATTGTCACACAACCTGGGTGACATGCCTTGCCTGCTCACCCAATTTTAGTGCACCTCAGTTATCCATACTGACCATCTAGTCTCGACACACCCATATATATATATATATATATATATATATATGTATATATATAGATATTTTTTCTTTTTCTTGTGTTTTTTTTTCGCAATGGATATTAAAAATAAAGCAGTCCTCCGTAAAGGAGGGGTGGTGGAGGGAATATATATATACATTTATATAAATAATTGTCACACAACTGGGGTGACATGCCTTGCCTGCTCACCCAATTTTAGTGCACCTTAGTTATCCATAATGACCAACTAGTCTCGATACACCCATAAATATATATGTGTATATATATATATATATAGTTTTTTTGTGTTTTTTTTTGCAATAGACAATAAAAATAACGCAGTTCTCCATAAAGGAGGGATAGTGGATGGAATATATATATACATATATATAAAATAATTGTCACACAACCTGGGTGACATGCCTTGCCTGCTCACCCAATTTTAGTGCACCTTAGTTATCCATACTGACCATCTAGTCTCGATACACCCATATATATATATATATATATATGTACATATATATAGTTTTTTTATTAGCAATAGAAAAGAAAAATAACGCAGTTCTCCGTAAAGGAGGGATGGTGGATGGAATATATACATACATATATATAAAATAATTGTCACACAACCTGGGTGACATGCCTTGCCTGCTCACCCAATTTTAGTGCAACTTAGTTATCCATAATGACCAACTAGTCTCGATACACCCATAAATATATATGTATATATATATATATATATATATAGTTTTTTTATTTTTTTCGTAATGGACAATAAAAATAACGCAGTTCTCCGTAAAGGAGGGATGGTGGATGGAATATATATATACATATATACATTTATATAAAATAATTGTCACACAACCTGGGTGACATGCCTTGCCTGCTCACCCAGTTTTAGTGCACCTTAGTTATCCATACTGACCATCTAGTCTCGATACACCCATAAATATATATACTGAACAAAAATATAAACGCAACCTCTTGTTTCTGCTCCCATTTTTCATGAGATGGACTTAAAGACCTACAATTCATTCCAGATACACAATATTACCATTTCTCTCAAACATTTCTCACAAATCAGTCTAAATGTGTGATAGTGAGCACTTCTGCTTTGCTGAGATAATCCATCCCACCTCACAGGTGTGCCACATCAAGATGCTGATCTGACATCATGGGTAGTGCACAGGTGTACCTTATACTGCCCACAATAAAAGGCCACCCTGGAATGTGCAGTTTTTTGCTTTATTGGGGGTCTGGGGACTCAGAACCGGTCAGTATCTGGTGTGACCACCATTTGCCTCATACAATGCAACACATCTTCTTCGCATAGAGTTTATCAGATTGTCAATTGTGGCCTGTGGAATGTTGGTCCACTCCTCTTCAATGGCTGTGCGAAGTTGTTGGATATTAGTGGGAACTGGTACACGCTGTCGTATACGCCGGTCAAGCACATCCCAAACATGCTCAACGGGTGACATGTCCGGTGAGTATGCTGGCCATGCAAGAACTGGGACATTTTCAGCTTCCAAGAACTGTGTACAGATCCTTGCAACATGGGGCCGTGCATCATCTGTCTGAGTGGCTGGTCTCAGACGATCTTGGAGGTGAACCTGCTGGATGTGGAGGTCCTGGGCTGGTGTGGTTACACGTGGTCTGCGGTTGTGAGGCCGGTTGGATGTACTGCCATATTCTCTGAAACGCCTTTGGAGACGGCTTATGGTTGAGAAATGAACATTCAATGCACGAGCAACAGATCTGGTTGACATTCCTGCTGTCAGCATGCCAATTGCACGCTCCCTCAATGCTTGTGGCATCTGTGGCATTTTGCTGTGAGACAAAACTGCACATTCCAGGGTGGCCTTTTATTGTGGGCAGTATAAGGTACACCTGTGCACTACCCATGATGTCAGATCAGCATCTTGATGTGGCACACCTGTGAGGTGGGATGGATTATCTCAGCAAAGCAGAAGTGCTCACTATCACACATTTAGACTGATTTGTGAGAAATGTTTGAGAGAAATGGTAATATTGTGTATCTGGAATGAATTGTAGATCTTTAAGTCCATCTCATGAAAAATGGGAGCAAAAACAAAAGTGTTGCGTTTATATTTTTGTTCAGTGTATGTATATGTATACATATAGTTTTTTTTGTGTTTGTGAAAACGGGTCTTTAATCGGGGAAACGGAGCGGGTAGAGCAGGACGGAACGCAGGCATTGACAAACTACAATGACGGACAGGGCAAACAGGTAAGACCAGGACTTAAAATAGGTCATGACTAATCAAAGTAATCGGGCAAAGCAGGAGACGATCAGGGAAGCACACGTGGGTAATCAGGGGGCGTGGCACACACGAGGAGCGGACAAGCCGGGCATATATGTATATCTATATAAAACCTCATTAATGAGGGACAGGGAACAGAACGGACAGACAGAACTGGCACAGGGGAAGGAGCCAGGACAAGACTTGACATAAGACAGGAAAGGCAGAGAAACAGATCAGAAAGGGGGACACGGAGGGAACAGGCAGGACAAAAGGACCGGGAGTGAACGAAGGGAACATCGGGGAAAGAGGAGCAGAAGCCAGAGGGACGAGGGACAAAGAGAGGAGGGACAGAGACAGGAGGAACAAAGCGAGGGGGAGCAGAGGCAGGAGGGACAAAGACGGGAGGCCAGGGAGAGAAGGAGGGGGAACCAAGAGGAGCCCGAGGGAGACCCAGCGGGCGACGGGAGGCAGCCGGAAGGGCTGCAGGCGGCCGGGAGGCCGGAGCCGGAGGGGCCGAGGAGACGGGGTGAGGGACAGACGCAGGGACGAAGGAGGGAGTCGGAGGGGAGACCAGGGAAGGGGACGAAGGAGCTGGAAGGGACCCTGGCGAGGGCAAGGAGAGAGGGGGAGCCGCAGCAGACGGCGACGTCCTCCGACACGCCAGAGCGGGAGGACCAGCAGGCGAATGAGGAGCCGCCGTCGGGGGGCCCGCAGGCAACCGATAAGACGCCGGAGGAGGGACCGAGGCAGGGCGACGAGGCCGCGGAGGGGGACCCGCAGACGACAGCCGACCCGGAGGGCCAGGACCCGCAGGTGCCGACCAAGCCCTAGCGCCGGCGAGGGAGGGCGAGCCAGGGGGCTGGGCGGGTGGGACCCCAGCCGTGCGTCTGTGTCCTCTCCCCTTATGGGACACAGACATAAGGACCTGCGGCCGGGGTCGGGCTCGTCGGGGTGAGGGTACCAGAGTCACAGGGGGAGAAGGGACTGGAGTGGGGCCAGGGACTGGAGCTGCAGGCTGCAGAGGGGGCGCCTGCCCGGGAGCTGCAGGCAGGGAAAGCGCCTCGGACGTGGGCGCGGTAGCTGCAGGCAGCGGAGACGGCTGCTCGGGCTCTGGGGCCGCAGGGGGCACTTATTTTATTATATAAAATAAGTGTCACACAACCGGGGGTGACATGCCTTGCCTGCTTGTGGGATGAGGAAGACTCAGGGACTGGAAATGGGATTAAAACTGAAGATGTGCTCATTCCTTTGTGTATTTACAAATTTTCCTTCCGTCAGACATGAGGAGTTTGCTGCTATATTTGGCACTAATAGAGATTCTGATGCTGCTATTTTTATTGTCTATTAGTTTGTTATTATTTACAAGTTCTGTTGTGTTTTTGCATTTTTCTCTTCTGGTTAATTAACTGCTGTCTGTTTGCTGTGAAGTATGAGTGTGGTGAGTAAGACTCAGGGACTGGAAGTGGGATTACAACTAAAGATAACATGCTTATTCCTTTTTGTATTGTTTACAAATTTCCTTCCGTCAAACATGAGGAGTTTGCTGCTATATTGTGCACTAACAGAGATTCTGATGCTGCTATTTTTATTGTTTATAAATGTGTTATTGTTTCCAAGTTGAGTATTCAATAAATGCTAAATTGAGAAATTTTGTGTATCGTTTGTTATTATTAGTGTGATATTTTACCATGCAAATAGAGGGGAAAACGTCCAATTATCGGCCAAAAAAAATCAGCAGCATATATCGGCCATCGCCTGACCCTTGACTTGAAAAACCCATATCGGTCGACCTCTAGTAACAGTACATTCTGTCCAATTCATCCATCGAGTTAAGTCACACACCCACTTGAGGGGGCACTCCGGCAGACGTGAGGATGGGGATGTTCTTTCCGCTATAACATCCACTGCAGAAGTACATCTCGCTCCTGTTCACAGGGCTTACTTCAATGATGAAGCAGGGCTGGTTGTCTGGACAAGAAGTTGTCCTGCTGCTGGGTCTCGGTGCCGTTTTTCCACCTAAGCTTGAAGGTGGAAATGTGTTCCAACTTGGTCCCTGGGACTGCAGCATAGCCAAACATCGCGAGCAGCGTCGGCCACACCCACCACCAGAACCATCACACCGTCCTATACACATAAAGAAGAACTAAAACATAGAGTGTTGTGACAATCTATGCGTTAATGTTTGGCAGCATAGGTGATTCATTAAAATTATACCGAAGAATGGAAAATGTGATATTTAGAATATTTTTTGCCATTTAGTAGCTAATTTAAGCACTTACCCAATGCCTCAATTTGTTTTAGGTCAGTAATGTCTGAGCCAAAAGAATGAATGTATGAATTTAATACAATTCACCCACTCCCACCCACACACAAATCTGAAATTCAATTTAAGACACTTCTTAAACATTAGTGCATTAACAAAAAAGGAAAATCTTAAGAGATTCAGTAGGATTTTCTATGTTAGACTTAAGCTAATAGTTCAATAGTTTTTACATATTTCAATATACCAATTTGACTTTAATGTTGAAACAGATGCTAAAACATGGAATAATTTCATAACTAGAGAAACATGTTATTCACAAACACTAGCAAAGGTAGCTTATAGTTAAGCTTACTTAAGTCAGCAAGTCAGGCTACAGTGTGTAAGAATAGTCGTAAACGATAATTTGTCTCAGTCTTACATGACAGAATAAGTAAACAGAAAATATAAAATGGCTGAAACAGCGTCATTAACGCCAGCTACAGTAGAGGCGCAGAAAAGGTGTCATGACTGAAGTATTCCCAAACTCTGGAAGACCGTATGCGAGCCTTTTTTGCCGCGTGTTTCTCCAGAGGCTCCGGAGCTCCGCTGGTTGAGACAGCCATGTTGGTTCATGTGCAGGGGGGACGAGCGGCAAATTTCTTTTTTGCAGGGTGGTAGGTGATGTCTCATTAATATTTATGAGAGAAGTGCTACATGATTGGCCAGTGCATGCCAGTGCATGCCCAAAATGGTGCGGCACTGCATCCAAGCCTGCGGCACTCAGAGTCACAAATACAGTGGAAACCATTTGTAGTAATTACGTCTGTCTGGCTGATTTCCAACTAATTGATATTTGTATATTTATTACATGAATATAAGGTAATATAAGGTAATAGAAGAGGTATTTAATGGTTTTCCATCTGAGGAATTTGCAAAAAACTGCAGTGCATGATGGGTCGGACCTAAAGGCTGCCTTAACGTCCTCATCTGTATGACGACATACATCAAGACTAGGAAGGTGCATAATGTTCATGTCTGGTTGCGTTTGTTGGTCCAGAAAGTAATTCAATTTCGCCATGTAGGTTACGTTCTTAAAAACTGCTTGGATATAGCCCGATTATATGCTGTGGGCCTTTTAATTTCTTTGTTTACCAGGTAGGCTACCTTCTTTAAACTGCGTTTTGTTAGACTACATATTTAGGGAGGTCTTTATAAATTTATAGTAGTCTTCATAAATATGTGCATAGTTTAGCCTAACCCAGCCACTTAAGGGAGAAAGCCAGCTCAACTAGGTGTCGGTCCCAAGCCCGGATTAATGGGGAGGGTTGGCGTCAAGAAATAAAGAGACTGTATCTTCACTGCATGACTGATGTCAAAATGTGTGAAATATGTGGTTGTATTAATAAATGCATTAAAGTAGGTTAATGATTCTGTGCTGTCTAAATTGTATAGAAAATTTCTACGTATAGCCAAACAAATCTCCTCCTGTTTGAAAAGGCATAGAAAAAGCAATTTAGCCACTAAAACTTTACAGTTTTTGTGAGGGACAGTCGAATTCTCTCGTTTCTCTCGTCAAGTTTTTTTGTGATCCTGCACCTACACTTTGCCGGCCCCAGGAGGATGGGCTCCCCCTTTGAGTTTGGTCCCTCCCAAGGTTTCTTCCTTCTTGGGAGTTTTTCCATCCTATCGGCGCCTATGGCTTACTCACTGGGGGCTTTGGGTGGGCATGATATAAAGCAAAGCATTTTCCCTCCCAGTTTCCTCCTCTGGTCCACATTGCAGGACCATCAGCCATCAGAAACAGTCAGACGGTCTCCTTCAGCTTCTTTAGTGTCCTTGGAAGCCAAGGCAGTTTTAGGTCTGAGAAGAGGTTTATCAGAAGGACACATATTACGTCGTTTGTCCTGAAATGTAACATGGGGAGGAAAAGTTAAGCGGTTTAGTCAGATTGGAGTCGTTTATTCAGCAGTGGCAGCGCCAGTGACTTAATGCTACAGGTGCTATAGGGGAGTGAGATTATTTAGACCGGGTGCTTTAGCTTTTCAGCTTATGTAGATGGTGTATAGAAGCACACAGCACGATAAGCTACAGCATGGATAAAATAGGATAAAATATGAAATTCTAACGTCTAGCTCACAGAGCCTCTATGTGTACTTTGAAGAAAAAATACACTACAAGTATGCTGTAAAAACCGCAAAAATGTCTTACACAATATACAGATTTTACAGATAGTTAAAGAAAAAATGAAACCAATATTTTGGGGGTGCTGTGGGGGTACTATGGTCATTGGAGGAGGAGCTAGAGCCCCCCCCCCCAAGCTTTTCCTTGGTGCTGCCACTGTTGTTCAGATTAAAAGTAACATTGTCATTAATAAACAGTACTCTGATCAAATTTTTGCATGTACAAACACAATCAAAGTTTAACCACATGTTTAGACACAATTCACACACCTGTTACATTTCCATAATGCTAAGACTCTCTACACTTACTTCATCCACTTTCTTGTTTGGTACACAGTCATTTGATGGATGTGTAAGATCATTACCAGACCGTCTGCTGCAAACTCTACAGTTAATGAATGGCTGCAAAAACACACAGACACACAAAAACAGTATTTAAAGAGTGGTGGGCAATAAATACAGTGAGAGAAGGTGTAGTAAAGATATATCTAATGATTTAAGGCAGAGCTGCTGGAGTGCAGGGTTTAATGACACAGAACAATTTTAGAGGAAAGAGCTTCCAAAGCAGGGTCACCATAAGGCTATATTATACAAAGCAAGTTCATCTAAAAGTATGAACAACAAATCCCGTTTAACTGAACACTGCTCTGTATTAAAATACTGTCCTCCGATCAAGCTAAGTGGTCCTGTAGTTCACTATTTAAAGAGGTAAATTTAAAGGGTAATTCACACTGCACATCTACCCTGCTCTGACCAGGTTTAATTACTGGCTTTCTAATTAAAACAAGAGTTAAGTCCTGCCCTTTCACCACAAAACACCACACTGCCATTTAAGGCTGATTTCAACAATGAGTTTTAGTTAACCTGGCTCGATTGAGTTAACTCTGGGTATGTAAAACCCGCTTTGTAGTACAGCACACAGGTCTTTAAATAAGGCCAGCTAGGGTTCATAGCTCGAAGCATAATCTACAGGTCACCCCTCAGATGATTAGCATTTGCTTCTGCCTGGTAATCCAGCCTTTAAGCCTGTAAACCTACTAAAATTTGAGAATAAGGTGAAGGAACTGGCTCTTTGAGGCCACCTATGTATTTGTTACTTTATTGTTGGCTAACTTTCCCCCGCAGGGCATCAAAAAAGTTAACATGAACCTAAATTAATTTGCTAACTGATATGTCCAATGCTCACAGTCACAGTGACTCTTTACTTACCCTCTTGTCCATGAAAATACAGTCAGCCCGATGGTCTGTTGCAGTTGACTTTGGACATTTTGTTGCTCTCAAGAGAATCTCAATGTCAATGTATTCACTGCTGATCTAAATCACATAAACACGTTATATACAAAATTGCCTACAACTGTTTTAAAGGCAATATAACAAACAATAATCACCCAAAAAATGGCAAACTGTCACAGACTTGACTGCAGCAGATTCAGAGAGAAACTGTGAGAAGGTAAAATTGACCAGGGCTGAGATATACAACCATCACTTTCATTGTGAAGAGACATTAAGCATCATATGCATTGAAATTAAAACATCAAAATCAATGTGATACTCATTAGTTCAGCTTGCAGATGATGAAAGTTTCACACTTTTGTAAACACTTTCTCAGCAGTTACCTTCGGACGGCCCTGGATGTTATAGAAATTCATGTGCTGACGGGTTCCTTGATGAGCATTTTCGACTGCGAGTTTAATGGCCGTCTTGTGAGTGCAGGGAGACTGTGGTAATCTTGCTGGGCCTCTGTGGAGATAAGCAGAGCTCCATAAGCCAAAACCAGAAGCAGCAGGCGGGTCATCTTCCTCTCAGCTTTGAAGGGAGAAGCAGGACTGAGGACACTGATCTGTGGTCCCCTTATCCAGCACGTCCAGGGGCGTGTCCTTCACTCGAAACAAACAGACCTTTGAACAACATTGGAAAACCTTCAGGATGAATTGAGGCAGGTGGTCAAGTGGGTTTATTGTTATTTCAGCAATATACACAGTACACAGTGAAAGGAAACATTGTTCCTCCTGGACCACGGTGCAACACAAAGAAGAAAAACAGAAACAACACAAGATGACACAAGTGCGGGCAAGATAGAACTATACAGAGTGAAAGGAGCACAAACAGAGGGAGAAAGTGCAAGATAAACACAAGAGCAACAATACAATACTACAGGACAAGACAGCGCAGTCAAGAACACAGAGTGCAGCCAGAGCTAACCTGAATAGGGGCATCAAGGTTGCCAGGCAGGCAGAGAAACAGAAAATAGAGGTCTACTTCACATACAACAACCCACAGTGGGTGTGGCAGGGAATACAACACATTACAAACTTCAAAGGCAACAACACCGTCACTGTTAACAGCAACGCCCTTTTAGCAAAGGAGCTAAACAGCTTCTTTGCTCGTCTGGAGGAACACAGAGCAGACATAGCCACACTGCCCCCTCCCCCAATCTCCAGCACTCACAGACTCCCTCTGCAGGAACACCACGCGAGAAGGCACATTGCATCTCTAGGTGTGTGGAGTTTAAGACAAGGCAAGTGATGCTACGATAATATAATTCCTTGGTAAGACCCCACCTAGAATATTGTGTGCGGGTTTGGTTACCATACCTTAAGAAGGACATTGCTGCCTTGGAAAAGGTGCAACGTAGGGCAACGAGAATGATTCCTGGTCTTAGAGGAATGTCTAATGAGGAGAGGTTAGCTGAGCTGAATCTGTTTAGCCTCGAGCAAAGGAGACTAAGGGGGGACATAATCCAGGTGTTTAAGATTCTAACAGGTCTGGATGCTGTTCAGCCAAATGGCTATTTCAATGTTAGTTTAAATACCAGAACTCGTGGCCATAAGTGGAAATTAGCTGGAGAACATTTTAAAACGAATTTGATGAAGCATTTCTGTACACAGCGTGTAGTTAGAGTATGGAATAGTCTTCCTGTTATTGTAACACAAGCTAAAACCCTGGGTTCTTTTAAATCAGAGCTAGATAAGATTTTTGAGCTATTAGCTAAGTTCTCCTCAAAGGAGCTTGATGGGCCGAATGGCCTGATGGGCCGAATGGCCTCCTCTCATTTGTAAATCTCTTTGGTTCTTATGAGTCAGCTTACAGAGATGAGGTCCAGAAACTGATAGGTTGGAGTTCAGCAAACAATTTGGCACCAAACAGCACAAAGACAAAGGAATCACTGACTTCAGGAAGGATGGAGGCGACACTGGCCTGCCTAGATGGATGGATGGATGTTTTTATTGACATTGTAAGTACAATGAGATTTAGTTTGGAACGCGCCAGCAGCTACACAGTATATTTACAATTATATAGATTGTGAGGCATAAAATAAGGTGTGAGTAATATAACATAACGACATAATATAAGTAATCATTAATTAATCATTACAGATGGTATGAGGTGTGAACCGCTAGGCTGCTATGGCATGTTTGGTATCAAACCGATGGAAAATCACTCCAGTTTCCAAATCTGGTCAGTGGTTACCACGAAAGTGAATATATCAAAAGTTACACCAGCCTAACGAAAATCATCAATACAAGGGAAATCACTCTGGTCATAAATCTCAAAAGGACTGATACAGACCCCCTTCCGAAAGCCCGCCAAATGGATGGTCAGCCATTGGTCCAGGAGTCGAATTCCTGGTCACTCCTATTCACGAACTTTACACTATAAAACCTGGCACCTCAGAACAAAGCCAGGAGAGGAGAAACAGAAGGGAGGAGAAAACAAAAGACCATCAGCACGAAGAGAGGCAGAGAACATCAGCCCAAGAGAAGAGAAGCCCACAAGAAGCCCTCCTGAAGCCTATCAGTGAAGACCCAGCTGGACAGAGAACTGCAACCAAGCCCAAGCTTCACCAGGAGAGGGAATCAGAGGGGCTCCACTCCAACAACCGCTGCAAACACCGCGCCTCCCTGAGTGCCATCACCCATCAGCTCATCAGCCTCCGCAACCAACTGCCAAGACCCCCCCCCCCCCACTCTGCAACCAAGTAAACAAACTTCCTTTCATTTATAACAACCTAAACTCCTATTCACCTGCTATATTACTTTAGGACAGTATTTCCACAAATTGCTTGCTTTGCAGAACAGTATTTTCCCTTTTAAGGTTACTCATTTTAAATCTGGTCATTGCATTTTCATGATTACATTGTTTGTGTCCACTCCGTTATTTCGTGTTTATTGTTTGTTAGGTGTAATGTCTGTCTTATGTTAGTTATAGGAATAAATGCATGTCTTTTACACAACTTCAGCCTCCGTTCATTGAGTGCTCACAAGAATCCCTGCCTGTGCGATCTACGCTCTGAAACCTCAAATTCGCCTGAAATATCGCGAGACTCTCTCTCATTGGCCGTGAGGGGAGCTTCGCTACCGATCGTTTACATTACCTGGTGACGCAGCTCGTTGGACAAGCCTTCTATTCTAACCCAGGTTATTACGTGATACTGGTTATTAATGAGTTCCATTTAAGTCACACATTAACAGACTCACGGTGTTTCGCAATTGAGTTTGAGCCGACCATTCAGCATAAAAATTGGTTAATAATCACAAGGCACAAGGTTTAAACTTATTCTGAGCACACAATTTAAACTTTTTATGACCGAACGTGCAGTGAAGAAGCGCTACTGTCAACTGGTTGCAAAAGTCGCACTCATGGCAATCTGAAGGCATTTAAGCGGGATCATATGGGCTTATTATAGTTATTTTTATTTCTATTATTAGTAGTTATATTATTTTGTTTTATTTTCGGTGATTTCATTGTAGTTCTTTCATATTAAACTGCAGTAAACTTTAACCCTATGTCTGACGAGATTCTCAGATGTAGCGCTTTGTTTCCAGGTTCAATTCGGACGAGTGTCTCCGTTTCTATATATCCTGGGAGAGATCTCTCTATTAGCGAACGGGAATACTTGTTATGAGGTTCTAACCTAAATTATGTTGCGCTTGGACATAAGACCGATAGCTTAGTTACCTATCAGGATCATACTCGTATGTGTGTGCCTGCTTTAGACAAAGCAAGTTTAACACAACTTTGCGCTGTGAGCCAAGTGTGTGTCATTTAGAAATTGGGAGTCTCCTGTGCTTGAGACCCGCCGTGGTTAAGCACCATTTGCGACGAGATATAGTGCACTCACAATTTAAATCTGTCGCCGTAACGCGTGCGCCGTCTCGCTTCAGTAATTGTTTTAAGGGGTTTTATACTGTGCAAGGCACAGAAGAAGGCCACAAGCAGCATGCGCATGCATTAAATGTGTGTGTCACTCATCTAGCGTCGGCAACCGCCTAGCTATATCTTTGGTTACCTCTAGTGGTCAGGCATAGAACTACCACTCCATTTCGAAATTGCGCCTCTAGTGGCCAGGCATAGAACTACCACTCAATTTCGATATTGCGCCTCTAGTGGCCAGGCATAGAACTACCACTCCATTTTGATATTGCGCCCCTGGTGGTCAGGCATAGAACTACCACTCCATTTCGATATTGCGCCCCCGGTGGTCAGGCATAGAACTACCACTCCAGTTCGAAATTGCGCCTCTAGTGGTCAGGCATAGAACTACCACTCCATTTCGAAATCGCGCTTCTAGTGGTCAGGCATAGAACTACCACTCCATTTCGATATTGCGCCCCCGGTGGTCAGGCATAGAACTACCACTCCATTTCGAAATTGGGCTTCTAGTGGTCAGGCATAGAACTACCACTCAATTTTGAAATTGCGCTTCTAGTGGCAAGCCATAGAAGTACTACTCCATTTCGAAATCGCGCCTCTAGTGGTCAGGCATAGAACTACCACTCCATTTCGATATTGCGCCCCCGGTGGTCAGGCATAGAACTACCACTTCATTTCGAAATTGCGCTTCTAGTGGTCAGGCATAGAACTACCACTCAATTTTGAAATTGCGCTTCTAGTGACAAGCCATAGAACTACTACTCCATTTCGAAATCGCGCCTCTAGTGGTCAGGCATAGAACTACTATTCCATTTCGAAATCGTGCCTCTAGTGGTCAGGCATAGAACTACCACTCCATTTCGAAATTGCGCCTCTAGTGGCCCGGCATAGAACTACCACTCAATTTCGATATTGCGCCTCTAGTGGCCAGGCATAGAACTACCACTCCATTTTGATATTGCGCCCCCGGTGGTCAGGCATAGAACTACCACTCCATTTCGATATTGCGCCCCCGGTGGTCAGGCATAGAACTACCACTCCAGTTCGAAATTGCGCCTCTAGTGGTCAGGCATAGAACTACCACTCCATTTCGAAATCGCGCCTCTAGTGGTCAGGCATAGAACTACCACTCCATTTCGATATTGCGCCCCCGGTGGTCAGGCATAGAACTACCACTCCATTTCGAAATTGGGCTTCTAGTGGTCAGGCATAGAACTACCACTCAATTTTGAAATTGCGCTTCTAGTGGCAAGCCATAGAAGTACTACTCCATTTCGAAATCGCGCCTCTAGTGGTCAGGCATAGAACTACCACTCCATTTCGATATTGCGCCCCCGGTGGTCAGGCATAGAACTACCACTCCATTTCGAAATTGCGCTTCTAGTGGTCAGGCATAGAACTACCACTCAATTTTGAAATTGCGCTTCTAGTGACAAGCCATAGAACTACTACTCCATTTCGAAATCGCGCCTCTAGTGGTCAGGCATAGAACTACTATTCCATTTCGAAATCGTGCCTCTAGTGGTCAGGCATAGAACTACCACTCCATTTCGAAATTGCGCCCCCGGTGGTCAGGCATAGAACTACCACTCCATTTCGATATTGCGCCCCCGGTGGTCAGGCATAGAAGTACCACTCCATTTCGATATTGCGCCCCCGGTGGTCAGGCATAGAACTACCACTCCAGTTCGAAATTGCGCCTCCAGTGGTCAGGCATAGAACTACCACTCCATTTCAAAATCGCGCCTCCAGTGGTCAGGCATAGAACTACAACTCCATTTCGATATTGCGCCCCCGGTGGTCAGGCATAGAACTACCACTCCATTTCGAAATTGCGCTTCTAGTGGTCAGGCATAGAACTACCACTCAATTTTGAAATTGCGCTTCTAGTGGCAAGCCATAGCAGTGCCACTCCATTGAAATTGCACCTCTAGTGGTCCGCCATAGTAGGTTAACAACATCTGAGTTGGGTCTCTGGTGGTCAACTGCGGTGATACAACACGCATAATTGGACACACAGGTTCTTGCCTGAAAGCAGGAATCAACTTCACAGACTAAATCAGTTTGATCACAATACATTAACATCCAATTAGGTTATTGTTGCATAACTAATTGATGTTTACAATTGAATAAGAAACACAATTCATTTGGTTTGATTCCCGTTTAACCTTTTTGATTTATTTTAGGTTTTATTTCACCTTATGCTTTCATTCATTCCATCTCCCCCAACAAGGGGACTTGCATAGAAGTTCAACCACTATTAACAACAGTAAACCAGTTACGTACACAATCCCATCAGGAAGTCGTTTGGATGTGATCAGTTGAGCCCTTCGGGTGCTGGGTGCTTACCATTCGCTCTCTGTTGGTTGAGCTTGTCTGTGGCTCTGCTGTCACTGCTTGTGATCGTACAGTTTGTCAGAACCGAAGGGGAGTTCTCAGCAATTGGATGCCCAAAAGCGTGTCAGCCCGGCTACACCCACTGACTCATTACGGGCAAGGCTGACAGGTACCTCAGGCGGTCATTACAACTTTTGAGCAGGACTTCGTTTAGGGTGAGTTCTGAGAACGGCCCTAGCTTGGACTCTCACTAGGGTGGGTGATACCTGAAGGCAATTTTGCCAGCCGATAAGCTCCACCTGGGTTGTCTCAGTTGTGCATACAGAATACGCCCTTCCAAGTTAACATTGCTGGGGATCGGGGGAGTGGAAGCCGGACTCAGGCTTGCTTGGCTGGGAGAATGATTCCTGGTCTTAGAGGAATGTTTAATGAGGAGAGGTTAGCTGAGCTGAATCTGTTTAGCCTCGAGCAAAGGAGACTAAGGGGGGACATAATCCAGGTGTTAAATCTGGTCATTGCATTACATTTTTTTTGTATCCACTCCTTTATTTCGTGTTTATTGTTTGTTAGGTGTAATGTCTGTCTTATGTTAGTTATATCCATCCATCCATTTTCCAAACTGCTTATCCTACTGGGTCGCGGGTGGTCCGGAACCTATCCCGGAATGTGGAATGGGCACGAGGCAGGGAACAATCCAGGATGGGGGGCAGCCCATCACAGGGCACACTCACACACAAATCGTGATTATATTATTGCACTATACTGTATAAATAAAAAGTAAACTTAATACCAGTTGTGGTAATAAAGTGCACAGAGAGTAAGAGAGAGTAGGGTTTCACATAAACGTATGTTCATTAGCATTTAGTATTCTGATGGCTTTGGGGTTAGAAGCTCTTATTAAATCTGGTTGTTCTGCAATGCATACTGCGGTAACGTTTACCAGAGGGCAGAAGTTCAAACATCTCATGTGCTAGGTGCGTGGGATCTTTTTTAAATATAATTATGCATATGTAGAACTAGGGATATGATCCTGTTAAGTATGATAGTTCTGTCTCATTATTGCAGGATCGACATCCATAGTAACTGTGGTGATCTATCCATTTGTGTGCATGTCTGTGTGTGTGTGTGCGAGCGGGTATACCTATCCTACCCCATAGCGTGATAAATACCTGTTTTTTTTTTCCCTTATGGGGACCACGAAACTGAAAACCAGGAAAACTCTATTTTATAAAAATCTGTGACTGCTGTGGAAAAACTAAAAATGCAAAACCTCTTTTATTTTGCTTGGTTACTTATGGTTATGGTTAGGGCAGGGTGGGGGTTAAGATTGTCATAGTTAGCGTTAGCATTTATCCAATAGAAGTCAATGAGCGGGCCCCATAAGGATAGGTATACCCTATGTGTGTGCATGTGTGTGTTTGTCCCATATTGCCTGGGCTTCAGGATACCTCATAACCCGGAACTTCATCAGAAGTAGTTAGAAAATGGATGAATGGATGGATGGATGGATGGATGGATGGATGGATGGATGGATGGACAGATCAATAAAAGTACAGAACATCCATTTTACAAAGAACCATCAACACTAAATGTATGCACTGGTCATGCTCCTGGAAATTAAACTTCTTTTCTGAAAAGCAGCATGTTCATAAATTAGCTGCTGTTATACCTTGGGGGAACAAATGCAGATGAAATTGTAAAACAAACTGCAGTGGCAAAACAGTTCTGGCTGCCTGTGCTGCCCTGCCTGCCCGCCCTCCTGCCCATTACGTCCTGCCTGTGCCACCCTCCTGCCTGCCCTCCTGCCTGTTTACGTCTTTCCTGTGTGCCCTGCTGCCAGTTATTCTGTATTTACATCCGGACTTAACTAATTGAACCATATAAACCATATAAATCAGGACTTTGTTAACGTGACTTCTGACCTGTGGAGGATGGGCTCCCCCTTTCACTCTGGTTCCTCCAAAGGTTTCTTACTATGACTGAGTTTATCCTTGCCAATGTCGCTTTCTAATTTTTCAGGCTAGATCTTGCTCACTGGGACAATTGGGCAGGGACAAAGTAAAGTGCTTTGAGACAATGTAAGGCTATGAAAATGTACTATACAAAATAAAGTGAATTGACTTGAGTAATGTGGCACAAAGCAACCCTTCTTTGCCACAGGAAATGTCTGGTGCAATTTCTTTTTTAATTGTACATGTCAATTGCATAATACCCTAAACTAATTCATTATTATTTCTATTATTATCATCATCATCAGTATTTCATTAGTATTCCATGGTATTTAGATTTTTCAGGAATCAGTGTGTGTACTGTATACTTTTTAATTTATTTGCACTATGTGTAGTGTCTCTGCAGCTGTATATACTTGCTGCATTATGCACAAGAACTTCCCTCAGGCATCAGTATAGTTAATCAAATGTAATATTTCTTGCTTGTTTATTAAGTTGTTTTAGGTATTTTGTGTGTTCCACTTAATTTAGTGTAATTAGTCCTAGTTGACTCAGGTTTAGTTAGATTTTTCCTTCTGTTGTTCCTCTGCATCATGCTACTGTCATAAAATTTCAATGTCTTACCTAACTTAAGAGTTTTGTGCATTGTGTTTTGGAGAGAAAGAAATCATTACTTTTTTTCTTTAGATTCATCCACTGATTCTATCACCTATGACACATTCCCCCTGAATATTTGTTTGTTTATTTATGTATTTGCTTGGGGGATGGAATTAACAAACAGAAATAACTGAATGAATCAGGGTAGTGAAAAACATTTATAAACTTATCATTTTGGTATTGGTACGATCCTGTTCTGGTTAGTTAGCCGAGGGAGTAAATCATCCGGAGTTTCATCTCTCAATCTCCTCCTACACCCACTCAGCATCACAGTATGGACTCCCCAATGCAACTGATCTGCACGTATTTGTACTCTGGGAGGAAATTGAAGCCCCCATAGGAAAAACTCAAAGCCTACAGACATATGCACAAAACCAGGGGACATGCTCAGTTCTGCAGGCCTGGAAGTGTGAGAGAAGGCTATTTATTGAGTTTCCCCTCTGCCCCTGGTAAAGATGAAACATGCACAAGTCATTAAACACACATATACTTACATGAAAGTCTGACTGATACTGGAGCTTCCAGTGCCCGTAAACCAGGTACTGGGGTACTCCATTTCCTTCTTGATAATTAGCGCCATTGAAAAAAAAACGGTGCCTTTCCTAATATTAACTGACTCTCAGACAAATGTACTGCTTGAAGACCCTGCCACTATTCGCATTTTCCAGCAGGAGTCACAAATCTTCATTGCATTCAGTTTATTCTCAGATGAGCTCATGCATGTTTCTATGTGCATCTTTACACTTAAACAAATACAGCTAACCTCTGTTGTTATATTCCATATATATTTGTCGTGACTGGCCTTTTTTCTCAAATGATGGATTTCTGAAACTAAAACTGACAGTATTCTAAAATATTTATATTGCCACATCATCGACACATGTTCTAATATGACATAGCATTCCCCTGGACCATAGTGCGACTTAGAGACAAGATATAACATGCCCTTCACGGTAAAACACTAGATAGGTGCAACACTTAATGTCAACGTTGTCAATGTCAATGTTGACTTAATGTCAACGTTAAATTCATGGATTCGCAAATTAAGTAACACGGTTACAGTACAAAAACGAGCAGAGCTGTGTATGGCATGACTATCTCGCGGCGGCGACAAAATATGCTTATCCTTCTAATTATTCAGAAGAAAATATATTTGCAAGCACAGCCGTTCACGGCTTCCGTACAAAAAGCTGTCACTACGCTACAGGAAGAATACACGACCAATATAGGATTTACACAAGTCTGCTTCTTTTGTTTTATTTAGTAACAACTTTCACAAAAATTGACAGCAATACTGCTAAAAGTGCAGATCTGTTGCCAAATTAAATAAACAAAGAAATTAATCATAAAAATATTCAAAGTATATACAGCCAGGGGCGCCGCTAGCAATTTTGGGCCCTATGACAAAATATGAGGTTGGGCCCCCCTATCACACCCATTCAGATCTCTGGGGGCCCCTAAAGGGCGTGGGCCCTTAGAATTGTCCCAACTTTCCCCCCCTTAGCGGCGCCCCTGTATACAGCTAACCATTTCCAATCGAAAAGTACATACAAGTCTCCAATATAAGTTATACAATGGAGCGCAGATAAAACTTTTAAATAGTAATTAACCAAACTATATAAAGAATACAAGTTTGAATACAGGTAATTTGTATAAATTTTACTGTGTTCAGACTGAAAAATCAGCACCAGCCTTACACACATTGCAGTTCTGCTTTTTTCTTCTTTTAGCATAATTACCCGTTTCACGTTCACGAGGCAGAAGATCCCTGCAAATGTGAAAATTCACAAGTAACAGGCACCATTAACCTCAAGCCATAACAGTCTGCTAGCCTGAACAATAGCAAACTCTATGTATTACCAATTATTACGCAGGTTGTCACTTTATCAAATCATGACTGTTACTAAGAAGTGGGAGTGAAACGCGTGTCACGAGATCTCGCGATATTACAACATGACGAGATTTCTCGTTGGAGCGAAAAGCCGTTTCACGAATGCGCTGCAAATGAGCTGCTGTAAATATGTCGGCATCTGACTAAATTACTATAGTAGATACCCCAGACACTTTTGAATCTTTTGTGTGTCAGCATTTCGGGTGCCCGGCGGAAAATATAAATGGCGAAAGGGAGACAGACAAAACACGAACCATCTGTAAGGACTGTAGAAAGCTAATGCCGCACACAGCGGCTAATGCTACTACTAACTACTATGCAAAGCCATTTGCAGCACCATCATAGCTCTTTATTTAAATTCACTGCACCGGTGAAGAAAACATTTTTAAAAAAATGTTATGTTTATTATTGGGTGCTTTCCACTTCATGCACCCACATACAGCGCTAGCTTAAAGCAATGCATTCTGGTCCTGACGCAATGCATCATGGTTATATTTTTTATCGCCCGTTGCATTACGTCACCATGTCACATGGTACCAAAACTCCGCGAGAGCAAGACACATCAGGCAGCACCTCTTAGCAGGCTGCACAGGCTGGATCCGCCTCCATTACGACACAACTTTGCCCTTATTGGCTTAAGATTTTAGTTACATACATGACGTTTGTATATCTGCTATTTCTCCCGAGAAGCAGGTAAAGCGGTAACTGCTTTTCAATTAATTTACTTGGTAAAATTAAATTTAAATAAATGATATGAATATTGTAATAGTACTCGTGAGCTTTGTTTGTTGTTAGTTACTGTAATGTTGCGCTGCTTTATTTGTTTAATCGTCTTGTCTGTGAAGACATTCAAGTTAATCAAATAAGAACTGCACTGTACACTGTACATGACCATAAAAACTTTGAATCCTTGAAATAAATGTTTTTGATCTTTTCCTTGGCAGTTATCTTTTTACACAGGGCCTCTATGTACACAATAGTTATTTTTTTCACGACTAACAGTATGGATCAGGAGTTGGTTATTGTAAAAGAAGTAATGTGCATGCAGGTGATATTTGTATAGATTTATATTTACCCCTAGGTGATAAGTTTGACAGTCATTTCTTTTACCGTTTGGCCTCTCGGTTGAACATAATAGTGGCGCGAGCAGCTCCACTTGGTTTTTTAAAAATACTCAGCCATGAACTTTTGGTGAACTCAGGTGAATCCCTTCCTTCAGTAGTAAACCTTGGTAGTTTCAGCCGTTTACACATTGTCTCACTAAAAGGTTGATAATATATTTGTCCTTTTACATAGTGATAAAATATACGCGATAAAAATGTGAATATTCATAGATTCAGGACTAACAAAGTAGCTAACAGAAACTCAGACTAACAAAAGGTGCAAATACATACTCAGTTGGTTCCATTGTGTTGATTACATTATAATGTTTACATTGTAATGATTATATCATGGATATTTGGCATACTTTTTATAAAATCGTAATTCTTATATTCTGCGTTATATAGTGCTAAATAATATTCCATAGATGGATGGACTTTATTAATCCCCGTGGGGAAATTGTGTTTTTTATGTCTCCCTCAACTTACTCTTTGTGGAGTAAGTTGTCCGCGAAGTGCAGCTACCTGTTGGGGTGCCCAGGGAGCTGGGGGTTAAGGGCCTTGCTCAAGGACCCACAGACGTGCTGAGGCTGGGTTAGTTTCAACTGGTGACCTCATTACAGGCACAAGGACTGACCCCTGCCCCCCAACTGTGTATGAGTAGCATTTATGCTGTTTCTTGAGTGTGAGCTAGTACATAAACCAGCTAGTGCTCACCATTGCAAAAATACTCTAGCTTTCTGTCATACACATTTTTTTATTTTCTTACATTGTCCGTTTTTGTTCATAGTCTGTAATATTCTGAATAACGACAATGTAGAGGAAAAACAGATTAAATTCTCCTTGTTTGTAATTTCCCCATGTAATCCACTGCCTTGTGGTAAGAGGTGCAAAAGTCAGACGCGTTGAATGATGAGGATACGATATTGAGTTTAGTTCTTGAGAGGATTTATTCATATGATATTTTAACACACAGTACTTTGAACTGGTTTGTTTGGCGCAAAAGGGCCGATATGCAGACACCATCACACATGGCAAATACGGTCAATGACTGTTTCACTTTGCACCTTCAGCCCTGAGCCGCGTAATCTCAGCACCTTTAATAACAACCATTGCTGCCTCCTACAGGTGGGAATACACTTAGACAATAGTAAATATCACTAAGGCAGGCAAGTACCTCTCGTTTCAAGTGTTGCAATACTATATAACATTATATTATAAACAATAAATACGAATAAATAAAAACATTAAACAAATAAACATAATCAATAATATTCATGAATAATTATGCTTAATATACAAATAAAAGAATAGCTCCTGCAGATGATTTCAGATAACTACTGGAACAATGAGTTCTGGAGGGGAGCAAGCTCTGTTACATGCTATAGAAATGTTGATCTGATTCCTTTCATTATCAGATTGTTACCACTGTTAAAAACCACAGATATTGTATTCTGATTGTATGCATTTCCTTATTAGGGCATGTCAGTTACTTCTGTTAAAAAATCTGTTTATTCTGACGTCGTAAATTTCCTGATCAGAGTTTACCCTCTTTAAAGTGATGGAGGTCCACTTGTGCGAAAGATACATCGATATGCATATGAGATTTCGTTTGTGCCAAAAATATGTAAATAGCACACAGTCCATGTCGACTGAGCATGTGACAAAGAATTTTTCTGTGACAATTCTATTTTGTCAATGAGTTTGTCTGTGGAGCCCCTGAAGGGACCTAATGGTGTCCGCTAATTAGATACCCAGAAATAAACTGTGTGGCTCCTGCCCAAGCATTGCTGCCCAAACAGCAGCTTCCTCCTTATGCCACCGAGGGAGGAGTAGCCAGTGGTTCCCCTGCCCCTTCCCCTCTCCCCCCTGCAGACGAGGATCATAACCATTCAGCACCCGACTCTACCTCCTTCTCGGTGAAGAAGTGCCGTGGCGAAACACTCAGGCAGCAGGACGAGGTAGCAGAAATTCTTGCCCCTATGTTGGTATGTCCAAATCCTCAAGGGGGAGATAAGGTTTGCTCATCTGACACTGTAGATGAAGGAGTTGAACATAAGAACATAAGAACTATACAAACGAGACGAGGCCATTCGGCCCATCAAGCTCGCTTGGGGAGAACTAAACTAATAGCTCAGAGTCGTTAAAATCTTATCTAGCTCTGATTTAAAGGAACCCAAGGATTCAGCTTGCACTACATTATCAGGAAGACTATTCCATACTCTACACGCTGCGTAAAGAAGTGCTTCCTTAAATCCAGCTTGAAATGTTCTCCCGCTAATTTCCACCTATGGCCACGAGTTCGTGTATTTAAACTAATGCTGAAGTAACTATTTGGTTGAACAGCATCCAAACCTGTTAGAATCTTATATACCTGGATCATGTCCCCCCTCAATCTCCTTTGCTTGAGACTGAACAGATTTAGCTCAAGTAACCGTTCCTCGTATGACATTCCTCTAAGACCAGGAATCATTTTTGTGGCCCTACGCTGCACCTTTTCTAAGGCCACAATGTCCTTTTTAAGATATGGTGACCAAACCTGCACACAATATTCTATGTGAGGTCTCACCAAGGAATTGTATAATCTTAGCATTACCTCCCTTGACTTAAACTCCACACACCTGGAGATATACCCCAACATCCTATTGGCCTTTTTTATTGCTTCCCCACACTGGCGAGAATGGGACATGGAAGCATCAACATACACACCAAGGTCTTTCTCATGATCAGCTACCTTTATTTCAGTGACACCCATGAAATACCTGTACTTTATATTTCTGCTCCCTAGATGGAGTACCTTATATTTATCGACGTTAAATTTCATCTGCCAGGTATCGGCCCAGTCACTAATTAAATCAAGATCCCGCTGTAGCTGCTGAGCCACTAATTCAGTATCTGCTACACCACCCACCTTGGTGTCATCTGCAAATTTCACCAGTTTACTGTATATATTGGTATCCATATCATTTATGTAAATTAGGAACAATAGTGGTCCTAAAATCGAACCCTGCGGTACCCCACTATGAACGCAAGCCCACTGTGAGTTGAAGGACATTGCCAGTGACCTGCTGGACCCCAGGCAGAACAGGCCTCACCATGCGACAGCCCTTCAGAGACTGGTCCTCCTGCGCATGGACTGGGGCATGATGCATCAGTTTAAACAGGAGCCTGGTAAATCCTGCGAGTGCTACACCAAGCGACTGATGGCAGCATTCTCCAACTACAGTGGGATGGACTCCACAACGGACCGAGAGTGTATGTGATGTAAAATACACTAAGATAGGTAAAAACTCTTTTGTGGACTAAGTAAAACAAACATTTTATGTTCTAGTTTTCTTAAAACTACTGAAACAAATAATTGGCTACACTGCAGTTCCGCTGTTTTGTTTGGCACCCCTGCATGTCGTGCATTGTGTGGAAAAAACCTGAAGGCTGAGGAATGTTACGTAACACAGCTAGAATGTAAAAACTCTCTCTGGTGTAATTCACTGCATAAAACCAATGGTGTTAAGTGTGATGTCTTCTTCATAACACTCCCTGATGTTTGTGTCCGTGACCATGAGATAGGGTGGGCTGCTTTTCTTCCTTCCTTTGACTAGTATTCCTCCTAAATTGTTCATCTGTATTTGCTGCATTGGTACTTGATGTGCGTGTGCCTTGTGTCACGATCGCCATTTAACGGGAGCGGCGGACGGGCAGGAAACAGGCAAGGCAGGCAGGATACGGGGATTTATTAGGAACACGGGGTGCAGGAAACATCTCACGCAGACGGACTTCAATGACGGACACTGAACTCTAGTAAGACATGAACTCAAATAGACAGGACTGATTGAAAATAATCGGACACAGCTGGGTACGATCAGGGAAGCACACGTGGATAATCAGGGGGCGTGGCACACACGGTGGTCAGACTGTCCGGGACCTCCTCGGGGACTAGGGCAGGAAAGTCTGGAGCTGGGTCAGGGACAGGAGTGGGGCCAGGAACAAGAGCCCCAGGGGGCACAGTCATTTGAGGCGGAGGGAGCGCCTCGGGCGTGGGCTCTGGGGCCGCAGGGGGCAGCGGAGGCGGCTGCTCAGGAGCTACGGGCAAAGCAGGCGGCGGCTGCTCGGGCTCTGGGGCCGCAGGGGGCAGCGGAGGCGGCTGCTCGGGCTGCGCAGGAGCTATGGGCGACGAAGGCAACTGCTCAGACGCTGTAGCAGGAACCCAGGACTTTATGCTCAGCCCACTGCTGTTAACTCCGATGACTCACAACTGAGCAGCAATGCACATTTCGAATTCCATCATCAACATCAGGCAGATGACAAGACTGTTGTGGGTCTCATCAATAAAAACGGTGACTCAGCATACAAAGAGGAAGTGTGATGACTATCGGACTGCTGCAGAGCCAACAACCTGTCTCTGAATGTTGACCAAAGAGATGGTTGTTGACGTTAGAAGAACACAAAACACAGAGTGACCACTCTCTGCTGCACATCGATGGCTCATCTGTGGAGATCGTAGAGAGTACCAGATTCCTTGTTGTCCATCTGGCGGAGAATCTCACCAGGTCCTTCAACATCAGCTCCATAGTAAGGAAAGCACAGCAGCACCTCTACTCTCCACGGAAGCTCAGAAAAGCCCATCTCCCATTCTCACACTCTATTGGGGAACTGTTGAAAGCACCCTGAGCAGCTGCATCACGGTCTGCTTTGAGAACTGTGTCGCCTCAGATCACAAGTCCCTACAACAGATAGTGATGACAGGTGAGAAAATCATTGGGAGTATCGTGTTAGAGAAATATGTACTTTTTTTATCATCATTTTGCTAGACGCTTAGAAACAACACCCTGCCGCAGCTTGATCTTAATTGAGCAATAACACGTCTCAAGAACTGTCGCTTGAATATTTCCACCCCATATATGGTGACAAACAATGTTCAATGTCAGTTGCATATCCTGTTTGTGTACCTCAATAAAAGACACTGCGAGGGGAGTTACTCTTTCGAAGTTGGCTGAGTTCGACTGAGAGGCTGACACCTCGAGGTCAGGACCGGGCTTCCCTTTGTAAGGAAAAGTGGTAAAAATGTCCCAAGGTTCTTGGTTGATCATTTGAATGCAGACAATGTTAGGAATTTATGATCATGGGGGAAGCCAGGGAGAGAATGGGGGTTCCAGTTGGCACCACTATGGTGATAAGGATAAGATAAGGTGATAAGAATTGAATTACAATGATCATAAAAGTCTCCACCCTGTCCTGTCCCGTCCCTGTCTCAGGATCCTCACACTCCAGGGGGTCACTCTTTATATGTAAATTCACTCACAACACCTACACACAACACCTTGGTGGGGAGGGCCTTTTTGGGTATAAAGGGGGGTGAAGAACTGTCTTCAATTTGTATCTGAGCTGCCTTTCAGTACCCGGTGTGTCTCTACACTGTATTACATTGTATTATTTTTGCTGTTCAATAAACCATCATTTTGCTGAAACTGCGGAGACTCTGCAAGTGGATTCCCTACACCTTGCAGCAAGTAAAACGTCATCACAGCTGTCTGCGTTGTTCTGTGTTCAGAGACTGGTTTGTTTCCAGCGCATCTTCAGAAGAAGATAACCCTAACATATCTCTCCCCTCCATCACAGATATTCACACCACACACTGCATCCGCAAAGCCACCACCATTGTGGATGACCCCACCCACCCCTCACATTATCGTTTCACCCTCCTGCCTTCTGGAAATAGGTCCCGGAGCATTCGGGCCTTTACAGCCAGACTCAAACAGCTTTATCCCCCATGCCGTCAGACTACTGAACTCTCAGGGACTAATCTGATACCACACACACATACACTCATTAACACACTTTATTATTTAACTACTATTTTTTATCTTATTGTCGCCATGTTTACAGTTACTTTTATTTATTTTTATTGCTACCTCATTGGACAACCAAACTGCGCCTTCTCAGTACTGGGTTTACTGTGCTGTTTGTGCTCGTTGGTGTCAGTTGTCCTCTCTTTTTGCACTGTCCTGCAATGTTTGCACAGTTTTTGCTCATTATGCACCATACAGTATGTTGCTAGGTTGGTATGTGTTAGTCTTCTGTTAATTTAAGTAGCACCTTGGTCCGAGGGAAACAGTTTCTTTTGTAACTGTACTATACTCAACTGTGTAAAGTTAAAAATAACATTAAAGACCTACTTGACTTTTACTGAACAGGTGCTAAAGTGAAATTACTTGCTTCTGGGAAAGAACTCCAGCTGAAATTCTGTACAACAATTATGGGAGACATATGGGAAGGACGCGGTGTCAGACCTGCCCCAGTGGGACGAATGTGGTTTTCCTAGTAACAGCAGCTTCAGTCCCAATCAGATAAGCCAGATGCGTCTGAAATTAGAGGAACGGGATCAGACTGGTTGCTCAGGGACTAATGTGGTAGAACTAAAACAGAGACAAATTGGACGGTGTTTCAATTGTGGGAAAATGAGACAAAGCAGGCAGAGGAGATGCGGGTGGCAAAGAAGCATGAGATAAGGAATGCAGAGAATGTGGATGAGGGTGAGACTCCTGTGAAAACTGTGTATTGAAAATTAGGGCCATAGTATTGTCATCCATCCTGTCAGGGTATGGAAATACACTGAGGGTAAATGGCCTAATGCAGGAAGTGTCTTAATCCTATAACATCCAGCTGATTCAGGCTGTGGGGGACAGTGTAGTACTGCACTCTTCTGGCTGGGACCTTGAATAAATGAATGAATGTTACATTTATACAGCCCTTTTCTAAGATACACAAAGAGCTTTACAGAAGCACTGGGGAGCCACTTCAACCCAAACGTGAGGCAGCAGGAGAGGGGGCCCAGGCAGAGAGAACAGCCAACAAGACGGGTGCTTCCACAGACAGGACGGGGGCCCCGGCAGACCAACGCTGACGACTCCTGGGACCAAGTCAACAGAGCAGCTGTCGTCATTGTGACTCACCCTCATACATCCATCCATTGTCTAAACCGCTTATGCTACTGGGTCGCGGGGGGTCCAGAGCCTATCCTGGCAGGATCTGTGCACGAGGCAGGGAACAACCCAGGACGGGGGGGCAGCTCATTGCAAGGCACATTCACACACCATTCACACACACATGCACTCCTACGGCCAATTTAGCAAGAGAGAACATGCAAACTCCCCACACATGTGACCCAGGCGGAGACTCGAACCTGAGTCCCAGTGGTGGGAGGTAACAGTGCTAATCACTGCACCACCAAGCAGCCCCACCCTCATACATGATTTCTGATTCTTGATTTTAATCCCCTTTTCTGTTTTTGGCAACATATAAAGTGCTGTGAATGTCACTGTCAGATTGTCATATCATCCTCCAGTTGTCCCTTGTCACCCTGGATGCACATTGAGTGTTTGCTAAATATTTTATCTTGTAGTGTTCCTGATTTTTTCCTGTGTTTTAATTTGCAATTCTCAAATTTCATGACTGGCATCCGTGGGGACGATTAATTAAACCTGTTAACTCTGCACTTCAATTTCAAACTGTTGGTAACATGTGTACATATTTTTGTCTGATCTTTTCACCACCAGGTGGCGATATAGCAACTCCAGAGTTATTGATGGCTAGAACAAAAAAAACACAGTAACACAGAGGTGTAGCTAAAAATTCTGGGCCCCTGACAGAATGTCACCTTGCGCCCTCTGTCGAATTTTACATTCTGTGAAAGAGATTTGTTGAGCCATCTTCCAATGTAATCCAATCCAGCTCTTTATTTGAAAAGCACTTTAAACAACCTTATGGACCAAAGTGCTGCACAAAGGAATAAATAAAAACATTCACACACTTAAAAACGAAGTAAAAGAAATTTAATAAAAACCAAAACATTCAATGTGAGTAAAAGGCCATTAATAAAAATTTAAAAAAATCAATTAATTAATAAAGAAAAGGCTAAGATTAAAATAAGATTTACTATTAAAATTAACATCTCACAATGTGTCAAAGGTGAAGGAGAAGAGATTAGAAGAGATTTAAAAACGGACAGAGGGGATTCCTCTCTAATGTGAAAAGGCAAGTCATTCCACATTTTAGGAGCTGCGACTGCAAAGGCTCGATCCCCTCTAAGCTCACGCTGAGTCTTAGGAACCGTCAGGAACAGCTGATCAGCTGACCTGAGAGAGCGGGTGGGGGTGTAAGGGTGAAGCAGCTCACAGAGGTCAGATGGAGCAAGACCACTGAGGGCTTTAAAAGCAAATAACAGAATTTTAAAATGAATCCTAAAATGTACGGGCAGCCAGTGGAGTGAGGCTAAAATGGGGGAGACATGCTCATATTTCCATGTGCGGCAGCATTTTGAACCTTCTGGAGGTGAACAATAGTGGAGCCTCTAACCCCAACATAGAGGGCGTTACAGTGGTCCAAACTAGTAGTGACAAAAGAGTGGATTACTGTCTCAAAGTGCTGCCTAGAAAGAATTGGCTTTATTTTGGCCAACTGCCTCAATTGTAAAAAGCTTGACTTGACAACTAACCTTATCTGAGTGTCAAACTTAAGGTTGGTGTCGACTTTATGTGTGTGATGTGTGATGACTGGTTTACAATATTGTTCCAAGGAACCTAAAATTACAGTGGAGGTCAGAGGAGTGGAGTTACCAAAAACCAACACTTCTGTCCATTACCTCCCCACTTCCTTGTTAGTTACAATATTTGTTCTGCATTACTGTACTGCTTTGGAGCCTTTTGATATTAAGGTGAATAACACAGGTGAAAAATTAAGGTGAAAAAAGAGACAGATGCATTGACAGCAGTCGTGGCCACACTTTGGACTGGGAGTGTAAGAGCAAAGGAAACTGAATCCACTATGTTCTGTCCTGTAAATTTTTATTAAACACCACATGACACACATACGAGTCCTGTTTTAACTTTCAGGGCTGATGGTCTGCAGCCTGGCTTGTGTTCTACAGTGCAGCGCAGGTGCAGTCACTGTGCTGAGCCCGGCGTTATATTAATGACGCAGCCTTTCACACTGACCAGTGAGAAATAACCTTGAAAATGACTGTGCTCTTTGTGGTTCTCCTTTTTTCTTACCACCAAGCAAGAGACTAAACATATTTTCTACTTATCAGTTATCAGAAATCAGAAATGTCATGCAGTAATCAGAGGTTAGACAGCAAGAATGACTTTTGTATTTTTATCTTTTGTCAATCTTTTATCCAGCGACTACTAATTCTCATCGGGGTCTGGAGAGGGTGGGACCTGTCCCAGGAAGCACAGAGCACAGGCCTGCATGGGATGCCATTCCACACAAGCAAAAACAATTAAGATGGTCAGATTTGCCTCACTGTGTGATTTTGACTGAAAGATGAACTAAGCACAGTCTTGTGTGTATAAAAATGCGTAGATTCATTTAACTTTAACAATGAGATTCAGCAACATGACCTTATAGTGTTAATGATCGGTATCTTACTGGTATTAACTGAATTATGCAAAATTCTACATTATTCTATATTATTGCACCCAAATTGTTCATACTGACTAAATGTAATTACTGACATCCTGGACATACTGCTTTTTAGGTTTGAATTTAAAATGTTAGTAGACAAATTCATGCTGTCAATAACATCTCACTTGCTCACCCACTTTTAGATAAAAATACCCTTTGTGGTTTTTCTAGTGAAGCAGTGGGCCTGAGCTGAGGACCTGATGGTTGTGTGGTTTTCGCTCACTGAGAAGAGAGACACAAACACCCTGCTCTCAGTCGGTCAGTCTTCCTGTAAAATGCAGAGGTGAGACTGCTAGTGGAAAATTACTGACTGCAGCGTCAACAACACATATAAACAGCAGCACAAACAAAATGTTCCACAAATGCAGGACATCTGTATGCTTACAGCACACATCAGACACGCTGACCCTCAGCACTGAGCTCCTCCAGGCTCTGTGCTCTCCCTCTTCTCTTCAATTTCTACACAAATCACTGCTGCTCCAGTAAAGATCCTGAATTTTGCAGGTGATACTACTGTGTTTGCCATCATAACTGAAGGTGATGAGTCTGCCTACAGACTGGAAGTCGTACAGCTGACCATCCAGTTCTGAACTCACATTATCCCAAATGTCCACATGCTTAGACTCCTCTCATCATCAGGGAGGAGCGTCCCTTGGCACTGTAGAGTAGATGGATGAGAGCAGGCTGATAACAAGGCTGTCATCAATTTTATGTGACACCTCTCACCCCCCCAGCAGACTATGGAGGCCCGTAAGGGCAGCTCCTTCAGTAAGAGACTCAGACACCCGGCGTGTGACAGAACGGTACCGCAGGTCATTGGGCCCCACAGCAGTCAGGCTTTATAATCTGCACTCTGCTCATTGAACTTTTCCCCTGTTCACTGTCTTCTGATACAGTTTCTATCTGCTGCTGATCTGCAATATTGTTCCTCCTTATTCACTGATGTGCAGTGTTGCATTGAGCCAGTGCATTATGCCCTGTGTGGCAGCTTCCTTTGGGAGGCTAATATCTGGCACATGAGCAATAATGTTACATGCAATAGGATTGTGTATAAGTTAAGGATTGTGTATAAGTTAATTTTAATATTCCTATAATATTCCTCTGTATGTAATATATTCTTATTTTTTGTTTCTATTATTACCCTATATTTATATATACATCCATTTCTTTTACATTCATAATGATGTTGTTTGTTGTTTTGTGCCCCACTGCTCTTGTAACAAGCCTCAGTCTTGACTCTCCCTTTTAAGGTCTTGGCCTTAAATCACACTCGATATAGGTGGTGTCGTCCCCATCACCCTGACCAGGATACATGCTGTAAGATTAATGGATGGTGTTTATCTGTGTGATGAAAAAGAATGTGAATAAAACAAAAATGTACCATTATAAATGGGAGCCCTAGGATGTGTGGTGGTTAGAGATGTGGACTGATGAGAATTTTGCTTTTCTAAAGTTCTGTTGTGAAAACTGTACATTCCGTTCCATGTACAGTAGTGATATGTAGCAATCATGTGCTCCAGTCAAATGTCCAGCTGCATGAATAATAATGGTGGCTTGTTTGGATAAAATAACTTAGGCTGAATACTTGAAAGCGTGACCTGGGTGAGGTAGAGAGGAAACAGGGTCTTACAAGAAGCAGATATTGTTCTGTCTGTGTGGTTTTTACTCTTTGCAAAGTGAGTCCAGCACAGTGCAGTCAGTGGGTCAGTCTTCCTGAGCTGCATCTAACCAGTGGAAACATCTGCAGCACTGCAGAGAAGCACTCAGCAGACAAACAAACCCAAACAGCTTACAGCTGTATGTCACTTTTGGACAGAGGTGGACAAAGTACACAACTTCACTACTTGAGTTAAGTATAGATACTCCTCGTCAAATAATACTCAAAGTTTTTCAGTTAATTTTTTACTTCAGTTAAAGTACTGGAGTATTTGCATCTAAAAATACTTAAGTATTCAAAAGTACATTATGTTTTAAATGCAAGACATTTTTCAGAACCTAATGACTCCTGAACACCCCACTGAATACACTGACTGGCTTGTACATCTTGTAGAATAAAAAGCTTGTGGAATATGATACAATGACTATAGAAACACAACTGACATAACAAAAGTACAGCCATTGTCATTTTCATCTTATTTAACACCCCCCACCCCACTCACACAAAAGAGCATGGTAGTGTTCTTACAGAGCCGTAGCAGTGTGTGTGTGTGCATGTGTGCATGTGTGTTTGTGTGTGTGTGTGTCTATGTGTGTGTGTGTTTGTGTGTCTGTGTATGTTTGTGTGTGTGTCTATGTGTGTGTATGTTTGTGAGCCAAGTAACAAGACAGGGAGCAAGAAACAAAACTCCTCTTTCTTAATTATCCACATCGTTATTAACGACACAGGTATATATACAGGTACATATACAGGTACATGTATATACTCAAAAATACATCCAGAACACACAATTAAATGAAAAACGTAATTTAAGAACACTTGAAATTTTCATTCAGTTTCTTTCATCTGTTTAATATAATCGATCAGTCCCTGTGCGTTTGCCCCAAACCATTCAGCATGGTACACAAGGGAGACAAGTAAGCATGTGTGACATCAAAGAACTGATTGCAGCAACTCAGCCTTTCCACAACATTAAAGCCGCTTATTCCCCCCCATGCCATGAAGAAATAATCTCTGTGGCTCCCCTCTCCCCCTCCCTCAGCCCCCAGTCTGGCTTGAACATTTGCACTTCCAGTAAAAATGCGCCCCAAACACACTGACACCAAACTCAGCACCGGTGCTCCGTAAAATCCCGTGATTCAGTCTCAGAAGCACTGGCTCCCCTGCCCTCCTCTGAACATTATTAAAGCTACACCCTGAACACTCTGTGTGACTGACATGAATGAGAAGCATCTTTATTCATAATCTCTGTAGCGGAGGTCAGAATACAGAGTGTCATTATTCCCGTCTTTCTTCTGTCTCCTGGGTTTTGGCTTCTTAAGGTTCAGGGCAGCGTAATTCAGTGTGTCCTCGTCATGGCACTGTGGAGACAAAGATGGCAGAATTGGATGGATCAAATCGGTTTGCTATTACCTATTTTCACAAATAGCACTTAAAATGCTGATCCCAGGATGGAAATCAGTCTGAGGTTCATTTGTTTTACTGACGATTTGTAATTTGAAATATTTATTACATACTTGCTTGCGTGACCATTCCACTTTTGATATATCACTGTTCTTTTCATCTGTTTAAAATATATAACACATCAATATATTATTTAATTTCGCACGGTATCATACCGTGGTCAGATAACATTCCGAATTTTCAAGCAATCAACATCCTTTTTGTCTCAAAAATGAAAGTAAAAATGACTTCTGTCAATTTAAGTGTGCATGTTTGGATACGTGTCATTTGTTCTCATATATCATATATAATAAAATTGCTATAAAGGAGATCTTGGTAATAAAAGTTATTGATATGCAACTTATTGCAACATGTATATTTCAATAGATTTTGCAAAATATGAAAGATATAATACAAAAATGTAAATCTTACAGTACAAAAAGGTTTATATAAATAAGGTGAGATTTAATAATGGATTTTAAAACTGTATTACCTGCAAGAGTGGTTTTAATATGAAAATGTTATCTATCATAAAACAATTTTATATTTCTATAATTTGTTAAAATCTACATTTTGTCCTTCTGAGTGCATAAAGCCGGGCAGCGTACCTGCACAGTGTGTACAGGTCAGTTTACATCTTATACAAATGAGAGCAACGTTCAGAATAATGCTGCAAGATAAAACTATCAGCAAGCCAGAGTGAAGAGGATCCAGCAGCTTCTGAAAGCCTGTAACAAAGAGATAGATTTCAGCATAATGATATAGAGACACATTTCCCATTTGCTTACATTACATTAGTTAAAGATCAAATCGATAACACATTACAGCAGTTGTTTTGTAAATAGTCCATTTTTAACATGAACTTCTAGTATTTTGCATTTTAACAATTTATATTAATATTTGAAATAATTATTAAATTAGGCTCCGGACCCCCCGCGACCCAATAGGATAAGCGGTTTGGAAAATGGATGGATGGATGGATATTAATATTTGAAATAATTATTAAATTAGGCTCCGGACCCCCCGCGACCCAATAGGATAAGCGGTTTGGAAAATGGATGGATGGATGGATAATTATTAAATTAACATCTGTGTAATTTAATTTAAGCACTTAAATTAGAAAATTCATTACATTAAAAAAAGAAATAAATGTCTTAATAGCAGAATAAGCTAAATAAAACTTTGAAGCAGATATACTCTCCACACTGGGTGCTACCATCTATATCCAGCTGTGTGCCGTTCCCAAACAGCATCTCCCCACACTGGGTGTTACCATCTATATCCAGCTATGTGCCGTTCCCAAACAGCATCTCCCCACACATGGCCACAGCGCAGTAGTAAGTCCCAGCATCGGAGAGGCTGAGGTTCCCCTTGGGGAGGCTGTAGACGCAGCTCCGTGTAGGAGATCCAGCCTCAGGGCTCTTCTCACACTCATCACTGCTGTTTCCATGGCTGTAAATGACTCCAGGAAGGGATTCTCCTGATCCATGTCTGAACCAGTAAACACTGTGTTCTCCTGCACAGCTCCCAGTCTCTATCGTACACTGCAGGCTCACAGAGTCTCCTGGCTGCAATGTGTCAGACACAGGCTGCTGTACCACAGTCCTGCTGTTGGAGTCTTTACCTGAAAAGCAAAATAGTCATGATGACAGCCCTTTGAGAATAACAATGGAAAATACAGATCCTCAAAAATTGTTCTTACAGATTTTTGGGAACTGAATCGATGTTCTTCTAGCCATCCAAGAAATCAGTAACTTCTTGGAGAACAGCTGACATTCTTCTCTCTTTTTATTGTATTACTGCTTATTAGTATATATCAGGTAACACTATACATTAACTGCACCTACATAATACCTAAATAAAAATTATATGATAATAACAAACATTATAATCATATAATGTCTTGTATTAATGTATGAAGGTAGATGAATATAATTAATTTCAATTCAAAGAAATGAAGTGTGTAAAGTGTACTTTATATTTTCATGATTTTCGTGACTTTACATTTGGTTTATGTTGCCCCTTTTCCACAGGAAGGTATTTATTGTTTTTGCATATTTAGCTCTTGATGTGTTTTGGTATTTTTGAGCATTTTGCTGTAGTACCTGCATAATTTAATTCAAGAGCCGAAGAGCTGTTTGCCCATTACTAGTTTGTCTATCTTTTAACATTAAAGAAAAAGTATACATAGTAAAAGGAATTACTTGGTTTCGTAGTTCCTCCTATTTATTTTCTTATGCACACAAAAGTAAGTTTTTCCGTTCAACCATAGCACTACAGCGAAAAGCAAAACGTCATGGCAAATACAATTATGCTTTATTCCAATACACATTGCTAATTTTTCATTATTATTACATTTATTCAGCATAATATCTTCAAAGGTTTCATGATTTAATTTGCAATCTTCTGGCCTGAAATCTTTTCCTGCTACACTGAAGACTCTCTCAGCGTGTGCAGAGAAAGCTGCAGCCAAAGGGTTGGCATCCTCTGATAAACATGGTTGGTTCAGGTATCGGTGACATTATGTGAACCTTTCATGGCAGGAATAGGGACTAGTTTGACTTTTGATGCAGGAAAAGTGTTTGGGACGTTTCTTAGGTTAGAAACTGCCGTCACTGCAGCCAACACTGACTTTTAAGGAGAGACACTCAGCTCTTCCTATGAGCAGATCCACCATGGTGCACAAAATGACAGTATAATTATTATTTTAGGTGACACTTCAAATGTTGCATTATTTCATTCTTTACAAAACGACATTTTTATAACAATGATGTATAACAATGTTAATGTGTTTATGTATAATTCATATTTAAATTAAAGTTCATATTTTAGTTAAAAGCTACACCTACAGTACGTATATGAACTTGAATTTGAATCCAAACCCTTTTTCGTTCTTCTTCTTTAAATTCAAATATAAATTTCAATGCCACAACCTGTTTTCAACCACAATTCAAATGTAATTCAGATTAACAAAATGAACTGAAATTCAAGTTCATATATGTATTCAAAATCCTGAATTTTAGGATACGTATTTGAGAATTTCATTCTCAAATCAGTTCTGAATGGTGCACATCCCTAGTTCATATGTTAAATCATGCATTTTTTTTTTCAGAGTGAATACACACTGACTGCTCAGATAAATAACGTCAAAAATAATTTTCTTTTGTTGCTTAAGATTTTTGCACAGTCCTATACTGTATATAACAACTCAAACATTTTTTTATGTTATTTGTTTTAAAGAGGCTGCAATGTGTAACATTAACATCTGTATAAAGAGAAGGTTAGGCTTTTGGCTGACAGCAAGCAAAATGCAACAAATTGTATAATAATAATAATAATAATAATAATGAATGATTTTTGTTTGATGTTTAGAAAAACATTTATGGAACAAAGCAGACAATAAGGTATCTTTGCTAATTTTATATTGACAAACAACTAAACTGTCAAAATTATTTTGCAGGGAATAATCTTACTGACATTATAATAAAGCAAATATGAAAATAGTTGGAATCTCATTTACCTGTGATTATGACAAAGGTTCCATTCCCGAAGGTGACCTCATGAAGAAACACAGCAGCACAATAATACACTGCAGAATCTGACGGCTCCACGTTAGAAATAGTGAGGTTAAAACTCCCCTCTGCATTCAGTAAGGAGTAACGTTTTATGCTTTTATATTCCTTGTAAAATTCACCAGGTACGTAGAGAAGTGCTTTCGCCATGGGCTGGGGCTTCCGACCAACAGCTTGCTTAAACAAAGTAACAAAAGTTGTTTCTCCTTGACAGAAGCATGTCAGGGTCACACTGTCTCCAAGCTGAACCCTCATCAGGTGACTGGGCTGAACAACATCTGTAGTCAGTGCAGTGTCTGCAAAAACAGAAAAACAAAAAAAATCATAATCAAATAAGACATATAATAGTAATCTAAATAACTATTAACTATGATGCAGATTAAATGGCCAAATTCCACTGATCACATCATACAGATAAATGAAAATATTAAAATCCCAAAATAATTTATATTATAGGGCCTTACTAATGAAAATGAGAAGACCAAAGAGTCTGAACATTTTTGTGCTTCCACTGTTTAGAATAAACTGCTCTGCTGCTAAGTGAGAGATCATGGTCGTGGTCGGGATGAAAGGGCAGGAAACAGAGAGGAAACAGAGAGACACACATCAGGCTGATCTGATTGGCTGTTCACATGGGAACTTAAGTAACAGTGAAAAAGCATTTTAATGTGCACTTACATGACGTTTATTAATTTACTCCTTAACATCCAGTTAAAATGAGAACAATTAGATAAACAGGAGCAGATACTGAGCATATAAAGTTCTTTGTACAGAGTGCTGAGATACTGTGGGAGAGCATTTGCTAATCATCTCTCTCAGACAAGCTCAGCACAGTATGAGTCTGTTATCTATCTGATATTAGACAGTCTCTCATACAGTAATAATAATTGATACTTTATTGGTCCCTGTGGAGAAATTGTCTTAACTTCTCTCTCAACTTGCTCTCTTTTTTTTAGAGTAAACAGAGTAAGTTGTCTGCGAAGGGCAGCCACCCATAGTGATGCCCAGTGAGCTGGGGGTTAAGGGCCTCGCTCAAGGACGCAGAGATGTGCTGTGGCTGGGTTTGAACCAGCGACCATCTTATTACAAGCACACAGGCATTAGATCTTCTAATCACACTTAAAAGGCAGATTAAATGTTCTTTCCACCATGCAAACAGAATGTAAATTGTAGCTTTACTGCTTAGATTTACATTCACACATTTGCATTTAAAACAAGCATTTTAAGTGATGTACATGAGAGTAAATGGTGAATCAGTTTATTTGCCACTCTACACATTACATTGGCGCCCATTATAAGTAACTGTACAGTGACATTGCAGTTCCTCAGTTGCTTTGATGCATTTCTGGAATCACCCTTAACATCTGCAAAACTGTAAGTGCATTTCCCAAAACAATTCGTGCAAACAGCACCACACAGATGGACTGTCTACAAAAAAAGTCATAGAGGCCACCAGCAGCCCGAATACCACACCGTAAGGCCGTATGTTAGGATGCTCTCTATGGCAGAGCGGTAGGAGGCCACCAGCAGCCCGCATACCAGACCGTAAGGCAGCATGTTAGGATGCTCTCTATGGCAGAGCAGTTGAAGGTCCCGATCAAGAAATCCGACAAGTTTCCCCAATAAGCCAGTAACCCCGCTTCATAGAACAGGCCACAGGACTGGTTTTGGTGAGATAGTCCGAGTAGTAGGTAGAAATCAGGATGGAGACTGAGTGTGGGTCTAACAGGTGAGCAGATGTAGGACAGAATGTAGAGCCCTCTGGTGGAGTGCCTGTGCATGACTGAATGTATGGTTTGGGTCTGATGGTCTGAATAGTTGGTAGAAATAGGCACCTTCCTACCTGATGTGGTAGGTCTAGATAAGGGGTCACCAACATGGTGCCCCAAGGATGCCCCCAATGACCACATGAGTTGCCCGTGGACCTGTTCTATAAAATAGCACAACTCACCAGCGAACATCATCTAAAATTTTATTTTGTCCTGTTTCTAATCTATCACATTTGCATTTATATAGATTTGAAATTGAATATAAAAAAGCATTTAAAACATGTTTATCATGCATGAAGTTTAGACATGTTTAGGAGGGCGTTTAAAACTGATATCAAACTTCGTATGGCTCAGTACCCGTGAAGTAGCTCTCCGTTTTAAAAAGGTTGGTGACCCCTGGTCTAGATCTTGCAAGTTTGTTTGTACTGGCTGTGTGAACATACTGTAGCACTGTTAAGAATATGCAACACAGCCTGAGTTGGGGATCTGCTGTATGCATCAGTAATATAATGCTTTGTCCTTTTCTAGGCTGTTCATTAAGACATAAAGCCTGAAAGTTTTCTGAATGGCATTAATGAAATTGAGCACTGCCCCCACCTGCTGGCCAATTTATTAAAACATTGAAATCGCTGTCTGCACAGGCTGACGTGTCATTTAAGTCTGATAATTTTCTATGAGTCAAACGGCAAGAAAATGACAAGAAGTTAAAAACATGGAGTTAGATGAAGGAGAAAAGATTACAAATTTGAAGATTATGAAATCAGGACATGTCAGCTAAGTCAGCCAAGGTGGGTCTTAAACATATGGACGGAAGTATGAGCGCTAAACTTAAACGGGTTCACTTGTAACCGCTGCCACCAAATTTCGTTAAATTGCTGGGGAGGTCCAGATACATGAGACAGGAATAGAAGGATTATTCTTTATTAATATACAGACGAGGGTTACAACCCTCCCTAGGGCAATAGAAGGGGATACCTGCCACGGGACATTCTAAAACGCTTAATGTGAAAATGCGTAACGCAACTTAATGTATTAAAACAGTCACCACAAATCACCAAATTTCTCGCGAATGTATCTGGCCATAAAGACTTACCTGACAAGAAATCAAAACCGAAATGCTAGGAATATGGACTTTAAGCCTTTTCTTTATGGGCGTCAATGGAGGGGAAAACGCTTGACGTAAGATGAAGTCCATATTCCTAGCATTTCGGTTTTGATTTCTTCCCTGGCATGGGTGACGGGTACACCACGTTCCCAAAGCCACGTTAGCCTCGAGCGAACTGCCCGGAGAAACCGCTCACACCAGCGCTGCAACCCGATCTCCTCCCCTTTTAAACACACATTTCTATGGCGTTAAATTAGTGCCAAAAGTCGTGCGCATAAAAACAGAAAATCCATGCTCTCTACGCGCTCGCGATTGCACAGCACTCACTCACTCGCTCGCCGTTAAATTAGGGCCAAAAGTCGAACCACGCGCGTGCGTGTGCTCGAGTGCTGAAAACCCATCCCCTCTACGCGCTCGCGTCTGCACAGCACTCGCTCGCTCGAATTTCCCGCTTCGTCTTACCGTATATAAAAGAATGGGCCAATGTACGGTAAATTGCATTGTGAATAAAATTTCTTAATACAACATCACAAAGCCAATTTAATAAATTCAAATCCTGGGAAGAACGCTCCTCAGATATTAGTTCTCGGGTTAGTGTTAGCAGACTATAGGCGAAACCACCTTAAGTGCTATCTGTTAATGTTTATTAAATTAGCATTAAAATGGAGAGGTTTATAATATCTTTTGTCCTTGTAGCTGCTAAATACACTCATTATTAAAGCCATAAAGTTGTCTGCCTACTACATTGGAATCTCCACTGAGTAAGTGTTTTTGATGGATTTTATTTAACTTTATTATACTCTGGTCCTTAGATCTAATGTCATACTTCTTCACTTATATTGTTTGTGAAAAGGTTTACCACGGTCAAACAGAGCAGCCACTACATCATCATACATGAACAAGCACCTCACAAAACAAAAACATTTCATTTTCATAATTAAAACTTTTGAATGGTAGGCCTAGTGTGTGGATCAGAGACAAGATCTTGACACCTCATTAACTATAATTTGTTCTGTGAACAGCTCAGATACCACCTTCTCGAAAGTCTTCTGCATAAAATAGAAATAGGATTCAGCGCGACTCCACTAAATTTGGATTACCTGGAGTTCCTTTGTCATCAGGAGCTGTATCTTCTGCAGGCCCTGTCTAATCACATTGAAGTACCTCCTGCTATCACCCTGGCTTTGCAAGAGCTCTTTGACCTTGTGAGGGCACATCTGGAACGTCCAGCCCCATGTGTCACACAGGAAGTCGCTGCCACCAATAGACGACCCAAGATTTTGATTGAAGAACAATGTTTGAAAGAAATGCTCCATACTCAACTTCCTGTGCCTTGCATAGCCACACTGATGGGTGTTTCAAGAAGAACAATCTTAAGAAGAATAAAAGAGTATGAGCTCTGTGTTAGGGAACTTGACAATTTGGTTTCTTCTGTCAAGAATGATCTACCAAATGCAGGCTACAGGATAGTCAATGCAGGCTGCAGTCAATGGGCTACAGGGTTCGGTGGAGAAGAGTTGCAGCCTCCATGCATAGGGTTGATTCCATGCGCATCATATAAAGGTTGTCAAGTCTTGGCTGTGTTGTACGCAGAATGTACCAGGGCCTTTGTCTCTAGTACACGTGGACACAAACCACAAGTTGATCCGGTTTGTATTACCAGCAAATTTATTTGGAGTAAACCCTGGGTGGATTGGTGTGAGGTGGTGGTGGGGCTTTGGAGAAGATTTCCTGCCGATCAACACTAGCAACTTATATCTATCTGTCATGGAGGTCTCGGGACTCACAGATATTCAGAGACATGTGGATAGTTTACCAGTGGTTTTCAGCAGGAAATAGTTATTACTACAAATTGTCACCCCCCCCCCCCCCGCCCCCCACAGAAACTGGATCTGGCTATAGTGGGAAAATCTTTTTTTTTTTTTATTTGTGAGAACTTGAAAGCAAAACAAAACTTGGAAAAAATATATGCTCATTCACCAATTTTCTAATCTGGGGTCTAAAGTGGTCAGGCTTGCAAGTGTATTTGGTTATTTGTCTATCCTAGCCTGTTGCAGTGTATATTTCCTGTATATTTTGCATGTAAAAAATGTTGTTTGTTATGTCAGTGCTTAATATTATCATGTAGTCTTCATGAACTTTCTTCATCTTGGCCAGGGACTGCATTTGAAAAGTAGCCACTTGACTAAAATTGGCACATTTTCAGAAATGCCAGCAACAATACTGATAATGAACACCCCTCTAACTGACTCTCAGTTGGTTTAGAAAAAAGACTTTTAAGAGAAAAGAAAGCCTTCCTTTGGTTTTGCATTTTTCTCTTTTTTGTTGGCTGTGCACAATATATTAGAAGAATACCTTACAATTATATTAGTTAAGAAATAACAGATTGCGTATATACAATATTAAGGTGATAACAACAACCCTCACTGTCTCTAGGTGCTGCTTCAGACAGGGCATTCTGCAGCAGGGACACCACCCGTCGTGCAGCATCCAGCAAATCTCCCTATCACAACAGCCCACATAACAGAATAACATTAGTGTATGATTCAGTAGGGCTAGTCCAGGTCTGGAAAGTAGTTGGGCCAGATTTTTAAACCAAGAAATTTAGCTGGGCCAGACATTTTCAGCGGCCCAGTAAGCAACAGGTAATGGCATTTTAAACAAACACAAATCAAGGTACATTATTTTAAAAAACTACAACTGAACAGAATCTGAGAGCAATATTTTTTTTCACTTCTGAAATGAGAAAAATATTTTGGTCGTATCTGACCTAGACGCATCCCAAAGAAAAAAAATGCCTATTAGATGGTAAACAGACATAAAGAAAAAGGGAAAAATCGTCTATAATCATCATCCGCTTATACTGTGGTGATCCATTTCACCCACACAGGCATGATCACCATTAGCGGTTTCCACATTATTGTCGAGGTGACTATTCACTTTACCTCTGCTTTCTCCGACATCTTCCTGATTCTGCCGCCAACAAGGGGCTCATAGGGTGGAGACTGAGGGTGTTAAACAGACCAATCTTTTGTCACTGAATGCAACAAATAATGTATTTATCTGTCAAAAGTCCAGCACCAGGAAAAGCAACAGAGTGACAGTAGAAACTGTAATAATAATGGAAGTGCGCCGCCCTACAGGGAAGGAGGAGTGATGGGAGTCCCGGTGGTGGCTAAGCGCGCGTGGGGAGAGGCGTCGTACTGTGAGGCTTCATGAACTTCCGATGGGGCAGTGCTGTCATACAGCGGGGAGCCTGAGAGGGGCACTGTGGCCGGGTGCGAGAGCCCTGGGTAATGAGTTGTAGAGCTGCGCAGTGTCACGATCGGGTACAAGCAGGCAGGCGATCGTGCGGGCAAGGCGTGCAAGGAGCAAGCGGACAGGCAAAAACGGGAGTTTAATTAGGAAGCGCGGACGGGGAAACATCTCACGCATACAAACATCAATGACAGACACTGGACTCAGGTAAGACACGGACTGAAATACACAGGACTGAGCAAATTAACTAGATACAGCTGGGTACAAATCGGGAGAAAACACGTGGGTAATCAGGGGGCGTGGCACACAGGAGGAGCGGACGAGCCGGGCATGACACGCAGGAACTGAGAGCCCAAGCTGTTGGACATTCCACTGGACTAGGAGACTGGGGTGAGTGAGGAGGAGCTCATTGACCACAAACTGGGATACTGGCTGTGTGTGAGCAATGGGGTGGAGATTAAGGAAAGACGTTAAATCAGCATGCAGTGTTGCCTGGAAACAACAACAAATATACTAGTGTCACTGTACTAAAACAATATCAAAATAATGCCTATTTTTTATTCATTTTACTTGTAGAGTGCAAAGTACAAAGGAAAACAAAGAGTAACTATGGCGAAATAAATCAAAGCATGTCTCAGAATGATGGGCCTGAATGGATCAGGACAGAAGAAGGCGAAAGTCCTGTTAACGAGGTGAGACGATGCAGACACAGGCCAGGATGTGGGTATAGGCGAGAACAAGAGGGAAGACGGGGGCCCGAGACTCAGCATGGGGACAGGTGGGGGAGGGGAGGCACGGGCTCACCTGGAGCTGCTCCCGGAGGTGCCGCTATGACTCATGGGTAACATGCCGGAATGGGACGGCACCTGTAGGCTGGACCAGTTGTCATGGGAGGGCAACATGGACAGACAGGTAGACGAGCTGTCTGAATAAGCAGCTGCAAGTATAAAACAATAAATGAAGCAGGTATGTGGTGGGCAGTGTTACAGCGTCCTTAATATGGTCAATACAGAAAAGGCATGTTATCATGTTATGTATATACTGCCTCCAGTTACTTAATGCCTAACTTTAATACATTGATTGATTTGTTCACTGCTGCAGCCTGTGTCAACTTTCCTTTCAGACAGATGTAAAGTCCATTCTGTTTTTGTTCTGTGTAGTTTTTTTTGAACAGCATATGGCTGAATTCTGTTAAACCTCAGACTGAAGAAAATTGTGTTAATTGAAAAGCAAATATCAAAAACTCAGTCTGCAGGAATGTTTTTCTAAATATTTCTGTGGACTTTTGGAAATTTCACGAAATTCCATTGCTCCATTACATAAACACTGAGTGAGATTTCATTCCCATTACTGCAACGTATGAAGAGGATTATGACTTATTACTTTAGGTTATCGGACTGAGTGAGTTTTGGAAATTTGCTCTTCGATAACTGAAGCAGTGCTGTGAATGCAGAGGTTATATGCGTCGCATATCAACAGAACTGTATGTTTATGTCTTGTCTTAATTATTTTGATTAAATGTCTAACTATTCCCAATATGTGTGAACATACTTGGCCAAATAAAGCTGATTCTGATTCAGTCAGAGGGTAATCGTCGGTGTGCTGTACTATCGTGGTGACCCACACAGAGAGCTTAGGACCATGATTTCAGTGTGTGCTTGTGTGAGGGGACAGGCAGGGCGGCGGCTCACTGGGTGATGCACTCCTGTGGGTATAGGGGCTGGGATAGGGGGCGGAGCAGTTACTCCTCAAGGAGGAGTAACAGTCACAGCCGTGGGGGGAGGAGAGGGAGAGGGTGCTCCCAAACTGGGGGTGTGGGTTTGATGAAGAGCAGAGAGACCCTGAGCCTGGGATGAACCAGCTGCCTACTGAAACGAAAGCGGATAAAGACAGAAACTAGAACCTCAAACTAAACAACACAAACAACAATATCAAGTTATATTCAATCATTAAACCGTTATATATTTAATCTAAACAATAGTAATAAATATCGTTCCGATTCAAAATATCATTTACGGGTGAATCTTATGACTTGCATTGGGAAACAGGAAACGGGCCAAGCTGCAGGGCCAGTTCAAAGGCATAGTGCGAGGCGCCCAGAAAGGGGGCGAGGTCTGGGCGGAGTCAGCTAAAGAAGAAAAAGGCCTGACCTTTTTCTGGATGCTGTGGACTGTGTTTGTGTGTGAGCTGCAGCTGCATGTTCCTTACATTTTTTTTATTAACACCAGCACCGTGAGGTTTGGCCTGGACTGGGTCCTGTCCTGCATGGTTGAAGACATGTTGACTGATGGTCAGCCCGTGTTCTGTTGGATCCCACAGAAAGGAAATGGGAATCCCGTTTGGATCGGATGCTGACAGTTGAAAAAAAACTCATGTCTGTGTGTTATGAAAGAATATCAATAAATGTTTCCGAAAGGGGATGACTCATTTGGTAATTATTTACGGCTTATGTTATGGCTGAGAAATTTACAGTCTTTACTAAAGTCTGACTTCTTTCGAGTCACCTTTAATATAGATTGGACACTCTCTATGCTATGTACAATACTTATATAGATGGTACATGTTTACTTGCTTGCACAGATGGTTGATTAGGTAATTAGTGTAAGTGTGTGTGTGTGTGTGTGTGTGTCCAATCGCATGTATGTCCAAGGTCCTTAGTAAGTAATATACACTGATCAAGAGATGCCTGAAAGTGGATGAAAGAGGACATTAGTGGGTGTATCACTTAGTGTAACGGGTGCAGGAAAATGAGCAGGACTGCAAGCCATATAATGACCCACTGTCCTTATCTAGCTCTTAATACAGTATGCATACAGTGATGTATCTACAATGGACAGCTACTATAAGCAGATAGCACAGTACAGGTGCTTAATCTGTATGCTATTTCCATCCATCCATTGTCCAAACCGCTTATCCTACTGGGTCACAGGGGGTCCGGAGTCTATCCCGGAATCAATGGGCACGAGGCAGGGAAGAACCCAGGATGGGGGGCCAGCCCATCACAGCTCACACTCACACACCATTCACTCACACATGCACACCTACGGTAAATTTAGCTACTCCAATTAGCCTCAGCATGTTTTTGGACTGTGGGGGGAAACCGGAGGAAACTAGCAGCTTTGTGTGGTAATTGTTTGTATTAAAAATACATTGGATCAAGTCAAATTATTTTTATGAAGAATTAACATCTAAAAGCTGCTAGTAGACCGTGGGAAAATAATTTTTCTATTTTCTTGCTGCCATCTCGTGGCCAAAAGTAGGTATTGCAATTTCCATCATATGTAAGAGGGCCTGCCCATCAGAGTAATGTACATCCTGTGACATGTATTGACTATCAAGACAAACTGAAACACGGTGTATTAGGCTGTCAATGAGTACTGGACTAGGGTGAAAAACTGCCTGATAATCTACCTATTAACTAGAAGAGTACAAACTGGAGACGGATCCCCTAATACAGAGGGATTAACGTCTGTGCCACATCCAGAACCATTCAGTGTAGGAGTCTGGTGGTTCTACTGGATACTGACAAGTACCCAGCCCCTTTGTTCCCTCTGATAATCATCAGTCCTCCTCTGAATGCCTTCACCACTCTATTCCTGAATAGGTACACATTTAAATATGCTAGCAAGATCAAGGTATTGGGATAACTGTTAGGTTCGCTGTTCAGAGAGTTGCAGTGAAAACCATCATACACAGTGGCCCTTTCTGGATAAGATTACCTCCCTCTGATCTAACAGGTCAAGATCAAAGCAAGGTGCATTGCAATGTCTGACACCCAGCACACTACAGCATATAAAATACAGGTATCCATCGCCTTCCGCATTTGGAACCAGGACCACTTGTTGCAAGTCAATTTGGGCGTATCTCAAGTTATACGAGAGAGGCAAGACATTAAGGACAGTATACACAGTACTGAAATAATAATGTACATATTAAACCACAGCACTTAATAAACAGATACTGCACTTACATTTCACAAAAAAAAAATAAAGCACAGATTGCACTAAGAAATCAAAAGATGCATGTGCTAGCAAACAGTGGGAGCTGAGGAAGAAGCAGTGGTGAAATACTTTATTGTACAGTACAGTAAGTTTCTTTTTATAGAATGAAATAGCATACAGGGGGCGGCATGGTGGTGCAGTGGTTAGCACTGTTGCCTCACACCTCTGGGACCCGGGTTCGAGTCTCTGCCTGGGTCACATGGGTGTGGAGTTTGCATGTTCTCCCCGTGTCGTCGTGGGGTTTCCTCCGGGTACTCCGGTTTCCCCCCACAGTCCAAAAACATGCTGAGGCTAATTGGAGTTGCTGAATTGCCCGTAGGTGTGCATGTGTGAGTGAATGGTGTGTGAGTGTGAGCTGTGATGGGCTGGCCCCCCATCCTGGGTTCTTCCCTGCCTCGTGCCCATTGATTCCGGGATAGACTCCGGAACCCCTGTGACCCAGTAGGATAAGCGGTTTGGACAATGGATGGATGGATGGAAATAGCATACAGATCTTATAAGCACCTGTACTGTGCTATCTGCTTATAGTAGCTGTCCATTGTAGATACATCACTGTATGCATACTGTATTAAGAGCTAGACAAGGGTCATTATATGGCTTGCAGTCCTGCTCATTTTCCTGCACGCGTTACACTAAGTGATACACCCACTAATGTCCTCTTTTATCCACTTTCGGGCATCTCTTGATCAGTGTATATTATTTACTATGGACCTTGGACATACATGCGATTGAACACACACACACACTTACACTAATTACCTAATCATCCATCTGTGCAAGCAGGTAAACATTTACCATCTATGTAAGTATTGCACATTGCATAGAGAGTGTCCAATCTATATTAAAGGTGACTCAAAAGAAGTCAGACTTCAGTAAAGACTGTAAATTGGCAGCCATAACATAAGCCGTAAATAATTACCAAATGAGTCATCCCCTTTCGGAAACATTTATTGATATTCTTTCATAACACACAGACATGAGTTTTTTTTCAACTGTCAGCATCCTTCTCGATTGTCAGAAGCTCTGCGCTAGAGGGAGGTTTACTGGTCTTATACTCTTCTGGCACCTTGTGTGATTCCTGACTTGGGACATCAGTTTGGCTCCTTCTGTATGTGGTTTACATTGTATTTGTTCTTTAAAGTTGCCCCTTCAGAATTAGACAGTGTAACCAGCTTGCCACATATTGCCTGGATGACATAAGGTCCGGTAAAATCCGGTTCCGTTCTTCCTCCTTTCCGTCCCCGCTTCCTCATGTTGAACAGAAGCGCCTCATCTCCAACATGATAAACTGTGTTTTGGTACCTCTTTTGTATTCGTTTACCACATGCCTGCTTCTGTTTTTCCTGTTACTAGGAGATGTTTTCAGCTGTTGTTGCTTATTGTCTCAACTACTTTATTTTTTTCATCAAAAAACGTGCCGTAGCTTTTCTCATCGGGAAGAATAATTGTGGAAAGCTGAAGTGGAAAAACATTCATAGCAAATTATTATTATTCACAGATCATTATAAAGAGTCATTTTCTAAAAGCATTAAGAACAATGTAATTTGCTGTTTCAAGATATGTTTTTAAATAACTACTTGTCAGTCATAAGAAACTCTTCAACACACATGATCCGATCTTGCCACAAATCATTTTTAATCTCACTTTTGTTGCCAGCAGTTCAGACATTAATGGCTGTGTGTTGAGTTATTTTGAGGGGACATCAAATTTACACCATTATACAAGCTGTACACTGATTACTTTACATTCTATCAGAGTTTCATATCTTTAACGTTGTCCCTTGAAAAGATATAATAAAATATTTACAAAAATGTGTGGGGTGTACTCACTTTTGTGAGATACTGTATATTAAGGGATTGATTGTCAATAATATCAGTAATTCCTGATGTAATGTTAAAAGAATAGAGCCTGTCTCACACAGTTCTAAAACAACCTCAAAAACAGACTTACCATTTTATGTCATCATTCGTTTTCTCATCCAGGCCATTGGTTTGGGGATGATATGCAGCAGTGATCAACGGCAGAACAGGGGCTCTGAACGCAGTATGGATTAAAAAGGAATTAACCATCTCTCTCAATATAAAATTAGGATCATTTATTCTCTACAGAGGCCCCCATAGAATAGTGCATCCATCCCCTCACTCATGTTTAGACAGACGTAAGGCAACAGGCCAATGACATTCAGAACAGCAACAACATCAACAATTGTACAGCTAGTTTTAAAATTTAATAAAAAAGACAAACCAATTAGGTAATATTAATGAAATTATTAAAATGTGCAGATTAATAGTCAGAAATAATTTGCGATTTTAAGAGCGGAAAGGATACATTAAAACTCAATTACATTTATCCCTTAATAATAAAAAAAAGGTTTTTGAATTTTACATCATGATAAATGAGAACTATATGTGATTACTAATTACTGTTGACTAATTTCCTGTCTGGACGTTTCCCTCCTCATTGTTAAAAGTCATTATATGTCTGGGTGCCAGTCAGTGGAAGCACACAGACATGTTGGCCAGCTGTCATATTCATTCAGCACCAGCCCATCAAGTAGAGAATTCAGCACCACGGACAGTGACCTGTGTTACAATGACATCAGGTCATTGGCTCTAAATATTTTTCTAGAAATAACTAAATGGCTCTATTGTAGAAATTTCCAGCCAGAGTCTTGTGGTGCGTTCGTTTTTCTCTCGGAACTTGGAAATTCCAAATTGGGTGACATCACATCCAACAATCTCCCGTTCAAGCTAGCACAACTCGGAACAAACATGGCTGCCTCCATGAATACGCTGCTGTGTTGTTGCTTTATATTTTAGCAGTTATGGAGTAAGATTATTATTTCAGACAAATAAACAAGAAACAGGAACTAGTCAAACCACATTAAAAGCTTTATAAAGTATTTTAGTACATTCATAGCGATATTCTTTTTTCGAGAGGCAAACAAACTACAAACAAACCAAAAACACTAACAAGTCTGGTAAAAATCTGATATTGCATGTTAGGATACTGTTTACGGTCACAATATGGTATTCTCTAAATCGAACACGTGCAATTACATTAATAATTACTAATAATTATAAATAATAATAATAATAAATGGGCGGTATGGTCGTGCACTGGTTAGCACTGTTGCCTCACACCTCTGGGACCCAGGTTCAAATCTCCGCCTGGGTCACATGTGTGTGGAGTTTGCATGTTCTCCCCATGTCGTCGTGGGGTTTCCTCCGGGTACTCCGGTTCCCCCCCACAGTCCAAAAACATGCTGAGGCTAATTGGACTTGCTAAATTGCCCGTAGGAATGCATGTGAGAGTGCATGGTGTGTGTGAGTGTGCCCTGCGATGGGCTGGCCCCCCATCCTGGGTTGTTCCCAGCCTCGTGCCCATTGCTTCCGGGATAGGCTCCGGACCCCCCGTGACCCAGTAGGATAAGCAGTTTGGAAAATGGATGGATGGGATAATAATAAATTTAACAAAATAAACATTTTTAAGGATTTGTAAAATAGAATTAATGTTGAGTGTGTAAGCCGCCATGTTGAAATTACGTCACAGGGGCAACTCGGACAAGAAGATTCTGTCAGACATTAACGTCATAAAAGAGGCGTTTCTAATGGGAAGTGATGTTTTTCGTGACGTTTTTGTCCGAGTTGGAGTGAAATAATCAAACGCAGCATGTGTTCCTATTTGAAGAGAATATTCTATTTTTATTCTAAGGAACTACAGAAAATCAGCTCTGCATGTGATCTCCCCTTTACTGCTCGAGCAGGGCACACGCACATCAACAAGTGTCAAGGCAGCAAGTGCATGCAAACAACTTCTCAGGACGGTTACAGTATAGGACCTTCAGAAAGAGCCAGACTGCGGCGTCATTCAGAGATTCCATTGTCTAAGGCTTGCACTAAAACATTACAGCATATTTAAACAAAGTAGCATGGCACCTGTGTCAGAATCCCTCCCTGCCTTGTTCTGTTCTCTCTTTGTTGTCCCCATTTAGCCAGCACATGTCACTGGCCATCCTGACTCCTCTTTTGATTGTGGGTTTTAAGGATATCAGTGGGTCTGTGTTTTCATAATTGTCCCCCAGGCCACCATGCTGCTCAGCCCTTGATTCCAACTACAGTTGCAATCAGGTGGTTCTCAATCTACTAGGACTGTATAACAGGATTGGCCACCTGTTCTACCTTTACTCGTTCAGCCGCATTCATGAGTCTGGCCTATAGGTTATTCAAATTTTGTCCTGCCAAATTTACCGGACAGGAGGTGGACACTGCAAATGAATGTGTGAATACTCCAATACCTACATCTTTACAAGTTACCTGAAGTGGTTTGGTAAATGATTGTGAGGTTGGAAGTCCTTCTTGATGTCTGTTTGCAGCTCATCCACCAGCAACTGCACGAGTTGTCGCTCCCAGAGGGAATCCCACTCTCGGTCCGCTGGAGGGTCCATCTCACTGTAGCTGGAGTATGTTTCCATCAGTCACTTGGCGTGGGGCTCACAGAATTTACCAGGCTCCTGTTTAATCTGACGCACCTTAGTCCAGTCCATGCATCTGGGGAACTTCTCTGAAAATCTCTGGCAGATTCTTTGCAGCTATACTTGATATTGGGTACTTGCCGCAACTAAGTAATGGGTTGTTGAATCAAAGTCCCGTTCCATGTCAAAAATAACCCCATTTTAGGGTTTTGTTAAACAACTGGTCTAATTTGGATGCAGAGGTTCTGCACGGAAGGCCCAGTCTCTGAAGGGCTGTGGCATAGCGAGGCCTGTTCTGCCTGGAATCCGGCAGGTCACTGGCAACATCCCCCAACTCCTTCATCTATAAGGTCGGGAAACCAGAACGTTTACTCCCCCTTATGGATAAGGACATACCAACGTTGGGGCAACTCCTGCTGCCTGAGTCTTCAACCAAGTCCAAAACAAAAGTATACAATGTTAGGAAGGGTAATTCAATGGTATGAGACTGAAACTAGAAACTGTAAATCGGATGGAGTTAAATAGCAATACTGTGGAAGAGGCATGGGAATTTTTTAAAAGCACATTGTTGCAAGTGCAAAAGAACTTCATACCCGTTTCCAGAAAAACTAAATCTAGGAAACTGCAACCAAGCTGGTGTCATGACCTGCTTGTACGATCCTCGTGTGTGCCACGCCCCCTCATTAACCATGTGTGCTGCCCCGATTGTAACCAGCTGTTTTCTGTCAGTTTGAGTAGTCCTGTGTATTTAGTCCACATTCAAGTCTGTTTCCCCAGTCCTGTCATTGAAATCTCTCGCTGTTGGTACCTGTTTTCATCAATAAACCCTCATTCCCGACTCTCCGTTTCCCGGATCCTTGATTCCTCGCTTCCTGCCTGTTCGTCCAGCACGCGATGTCACAGGTGGTTTACTACGAAAATTAAGAATAAAGTCAGGAGCAAAAGGGCTTTCTTCCACAAATGGAAATTAACTAATGATTTCAAAATAAAGCAGGAGTATCTAAGTCTACAGGTTTAGTTAATAACAGTTATAAGGATGACGTTAAAAGTTTCTTCCAATATTTTAACTCCGAAAGAGCTCTAAAAGCTGAAAATCACTCATTTGCAGGATAGTAAGGGCCTTATAATTGAAAATGAAATTGATATAAATGAGTTTAATGATTATTTTACAATGGCTGTTCACAGTAGAATAGCTTACCACCATTTAGTACAAATACAACGATGTCTATGACCAATATATGTATAACTGAGGCTGATGTGGTACAAAGCCTAGCTAAGCTCAAAATAAATAAATCGCAAGGCCCTGATGGCATCTTATCTATAGTTTTAAAAGAGATGAGGGGTATTATTAGCCAACCTTTAACTTTACTATTCCAGAAATCATTATCTGCTGGTGTGGTATCTTCTGATTGATGTTAGATCATGTCTCATGTCCAGAGAGGCTACAACAGGATCTGGATTTAATTAGCGACTGGGCTCATACGTGGCAGATGAAATTTAACATAGATAAATATAAGGTAATCCATGCAGGGAGCAGAAATATAGTAAATATAGTAAAGTACAGATATTTTATGGGTTCCACTGAAATAAAGGTAGCTGATTACGAGAAAGATCTCGGTGTGTATGTTGATACTTCCATGTCCCACTCTTGCCAGTGTGGGGAAGCATTAAAAAAAGGCAAAAGGATGTTGGATTAAACTCCACACACCTAGAGATGTAAGTCAAGAGAAGTGATGCTACGATTATATAATTCCTTGGTAAGATCCCACCTAGAATACTGTGTGCAGGTTTGGTCACCATACCTTCAGAAGGACATTGCTGCCTTGGAAAAGGTGCAACGTAGGATGACTAGAATGATTCCTGCACTTAGAGGAATGTCTTATGAGGAGAGGTTCGCTGAGCTGAATCTGTTTAGCCTCAAGCAAAGGAGACTATGGGGGGACATGATCCAGGTATATAAGATTCTAACAGGTCGGGATGCTGTTCAGCCAAATGACCATTTCAATATTAATTTAAAATACTAGAACTCGTGGCCATAGTGGAAATTAGCTGGAGAACATTTAAAAATGAATCTGAGGAAGCACTTCAATTCAATTCAATTTTATTTATATAGCGCTTTTAACGACATGCATTGTCACAAAGCACTTTACATTTAACCGGCCAGAACCCCACCAAGCAAGCCTGAGGCGACAGTGGCAAGGAAACTCCCTCTAGCAGGAAGAAACCTTGAGTGGAACCTAGACTCAGAAGGGGACCCCATCCTCCTCTGGGCGACCAAGGAGCATGAAACTGCATTTACATTGACATTCATTAGAGTTCATATAGTTATAAAGTCCCAGTTGGTTTCATGTAGTTATATCCAGGAGTCCAGGTGCGGGTTCACACGGTGTAGTCGGCTCGGTATCAGCTCGAAAAAGAGAAGATGGAGAAGAGTTATTGCCCTACACCTAACCGGCAGGACTAAAGCAACTATGACAGCCTGCCTAAAAGAGTGACCTGGAAGGAAGCACAGGCATGAGGGTTTACAGAGGTTTTGGCGTCAAGCCACCTCCCATCCACAGCTTAAGTGATCGGCGAGAGTGGCAGGACGACAGCACCAATCCCCCCTTTCCCCTTCAATCTCAAATAACTATGAACCTCCAGATTTCCCATTCACCTTAGAAAAGAAGATTTAACTATCCAAAAGACTGGCGAAAGAGGTACATCTTAAGCCTTGACTTAAAAGCAGAGATTGTGTCTGAGTTCCGAACACTAATAGGAAGTTTATTCCATAGCTGTGGTGCTTTATGAGCAAATGCTCTTCCCCCAAAGGTAATGTTCTTTATTCTGGGTACGGATAGAATACCTCCATCTCGTCATCTAAGTGTATGATTCGGAACGCAAATGAGGTCACTCACATACTGCGGTGCAAGACCATTTACAGCTTTATAGGTTAAGAGCAGTGTTTTGTAGTCAACACAAAATCTAACTGGCAGCCAGTGCAGTGAAGATAAAATTGGGGTAATATGATTATATGTTTTAGTTTAACTATTGCTAGTAGCGGTTCAATCAATGCTGGGAGCATCGCTGAATAATTTTGATGGAACAGGGTCTAGCATACAAGTAGATGAATTTGAAGATAAAATTAAGTACATCAGTTCTGACTGGTTAACCAATATTCAATATTCAAAATGTTCTGTTTAATTGAGCATATTTTTGGTCAAAAAGTTTCATAAAGTCGTCACTGGAAAATAACCAGTGGTCTGGTTATTAGTCAGCTTGGACACCATAGTAAATAGGAATCTAGGATTATTTTTGTTTATTTCAATTAGTTCTGATAGATACTAGATGATTTGGCGGCACTAAGAGCCTTTTTGTAGCTACCCATAGCCTCTTTCCATGCTAGTTCGAACACCACTAGTTTAGTATGATGCCACTTACATTCTGTAAGGACATAAAACTTATAGGTCCTGCAGGCCCCAACTCTGATCAGCCTGCATCAGTCTATTTCAGAGCTCCGCTGGCCCAGGCAAGACTGGACTCAACTCGTCAAACCACCCCTTTTAAGGAAGGCAAAGGCCTGCCGGCTCCTGAGAGACTGGATAGGAATAACTGGAGCAGCACAGAAAAAGCAAGACCTTTCACCCCCGGAGTGACCAGAGTTCCACAATCAATCCACAGCAACAACAGCTGTCAGCCTCCAGACACAGACACCTTTTCCACTATAAACAGGATAACTCAGCACACATAGATGTTAGGGACAAATACACGCATGTTTGGTCTCGTTTGAATAGGCATGAGACGAGGAGTATTATACTCTCAGATTTAAGGCAGTATAGCTTTTCCTAAGAGAAATACAGAAACTTCGGCTCAACCCACCAAACTGAGAGAGATTCTCTCATGGTAGAACAAGGGAATTACAACCACCCCCTAAAGTGATCTGATTGGCTGGGGACTTGAGAACCAAGGTCAGCAATGCCCCTAAAATTAACCATTGACCGAAATTAGTCAGTCTTCAGAAACATGCCATCACCTGGTCTGGATACTTAAGGAAGGGCTTCAGAAGTAGTCGGGGAGTCACTCTGTAATCAGAGCTCCCGCAGAGAACTGGGTGAAAGTCTATCTGTAGTCAGATACTTTCCACAGAACTTTGTTCACTCTCAGCTGAGGAATGTGAATACATGATATGAAGACAACTGGATCACAACTGGATCACGGGGGAATCATAAGCAGGGAAGAACACACAGGCAAACAGCAGCAGCAACATTAAAGGCAGGACTGAGAAGCACATTTATACAAGGCTAAGCAGGGAGCAAACTAGAGGCACCTGAAATGAGTAACACAAGGGCAGGAAGGAGAGGTAAAACAAACGCGGAACAGGCATGGCACGTTATACCACACTAGGGAGGAAACGGGAGGTTCAGGAGGGCAGGGTGTGGCAGGGATCCGTTTCAAAATTTAATTTTGGCTTGTACAAACCTTGGTAAAAGCTGCAAAAGATCGATCAACCACTTTCTGAGCTATTGTCTTAACAAACAAAGCATCTGTTGGGGTGGCGGTGTCTGGGGAATACCATGTGTAATACACCTTGTGAAGATTTATATGTAAAACAAAATATTTTTTGATTCTATCACACATATAGAAATTATCCATCCATCCATTTTCCAAACCGCTTATCCTATTGGGTCGCGGGGGGTCCGGAGCCTATCCCAGAATCAATGGGCACGAGGCAGGGAACAACCCAGGATGGGGGGCCAGCCCATCGCAGGGCACACTCACACACCATCCACTCACACACACACACCTACGGGCAATTCAGCAACTCCAATTAGCCCCAGCATGTTTTTGGACTGTGGGGGGAAACCGGAGTACCCAGAGGAAACCCCACAACGACATGGGGAGAACATGCAAACTCCACACACATGTGACCCAGGCGGAGACACGAACCCGGGTCCCAGAGGTGTGAGGCGACAGTGCTAACCACTGCACCACCATGCCGCCCCTTATAGAAATTATTCTAGGTTTAAATAGTAATTTAGCTGAGTAACTAGGCTGAAATTCTAGATAGTTGCAATTTTAAGAATTATTACTATTATTCACAGCTTTTAAGCATGCAGTTGGATGACGGATGGATGGATATTCAGCCACCAGAAATGCCAATTGTTGTTAAGAGGATCAAAGTCTGCAAAGTAGTATGCAGGGTTTAAGGCCAGAACACAGCATACTCTCCGACAGAAAGCATAAAGTTCACTGGGGGAATTTCTGTGGCCACTGCCTGAACAGCATGTGTGGAGAATGTTTATGAGGGTCGAGCCATGCAGAGCTGCTGGCCCTGGCATGTAATGATGAATCACAAATCAGTTAAAAATCGGTGCAAATGCATGAAGATTTAAACCGGCTGATGTGGAAAATGAATCACTATTGTAGGAGTACTTCACAGTACTTTAACAGAAAAACTGGTGTAATATTACATTTGATTTCACAATGTGAGTTTGACGTCAGATGTCACTGCGTATCACGTCGACATCGTACGTCAGTTTTTGGTTTTGAGCGAACGCGAGATGATGAATGAATTTGAAACTGAGGACGGCACAGTGGTTAGTGCTGGCTTCGGTCCAGGGCCCTTTCTGTGTGGAGTTCGCATGCTCTCCCCGTTTTCGCCGGGGACTCCAGGTTCCTCCCACGGTCCAAAAGCATGCAGGATAGGTTGACTGGTGAGTCTAAATTGGCCCTGTAGTTGTGTGAGTGTGTGCGACCTGCGGTGTGTAGGTGACTGCCTGGGCTTGGTTCCTGTCTGCGCCCCTTGTTCCCGGGATAGGCTCCGGTCTCCCCCGCGATCCCAGTTGGGATTAAGTGGTTTCAGAAAATGGATGGATGGACGCACCGCCCGATCTTCAATTGGCGGTGTGGCAGCATATTAGCTTTCCGGTAATCACAAACGAGGAGGAAACAGCGAGAAAAGCACAGACAAGACATAAACTGCATGCAAACATTGTAATAGACTGATAACATACACAAACAGGTCCACTGGCACCACCGTGAGCTGAGTGAAGATTATTAAAAGGGCAAAGCACGCTAAAAAGCTGCACATGCAAACCTTAGCTTATTTATTTGATTTATTTTTTTTTATTTACTTATTTTGATTTGGGATTTTTTTCAACAGTATTTTATTCAAATTCAGTTGCACTGTTCACAACAGTGTCAACAGTTCAGAAAGATAAATATAAGAATATTTTTGAATATATTTGTCTGCAGCTCATTCTGCAAAAAATGAGAAAATTGTATCGTGAACTCAGAATCGTGAATCGTATCAAATGGTGAGTTGAATGTATCGTTACATCCCTAGTTCTTACAGTAGTACTATGGTATGGTGGAGCCACATGACAGGAAGGCAGTACATTGCGAAGTCTGTTAAGAACATCATTCGCACTGAACTGCCCTCCATTGACCAGCTGTACTTTAACTGCCACAGTAACAAGGTTCAGTCTATAATCCAGGACTCTGACCACCATCCACAAACACTGACTAGCAGATTCATGAACAGCTTCATTCGCCAAACAATTCAAACCTGCAGCTTTTGCATCCCCTGTAACAGTCATTTCCACGGCAGCTGCACTGTACAGCTGTTACTGCACTTTATCCACCACTGACCACGTATCATCCAGTTTTGTCCTGCTTTGTATCGCACTGTTTCTGCACCATGTTGTCTTGTACTCCCTTGTGTTGTTATGCACCATCTGTGTTGTTCTGAGCAGTGCCATGATGCAATATTACAAAAAGATCTTGAGGAAATGCAGAGTTCTGGAGGAGATTCTCACAGATCATGGCATGTGTTTATACTGAAGAAACTGTACAAATTGCTAGACATAAAACACAGGACTGGCAACTGTGGTACGTTTTAACACCTTGATAAAAAACTTAAAATCCATAGTAAGTAGGACAACCTCATAGAACCTTTACTAGTCATTGTTCAGAAGATTAACACGGATTAAAAACCATTACTATGAAAGCACGCTAATCAGTTAAGTTGATTATGTGGAGAGAGAGAAAAAAAACTGTCTTTGAAAAAGATCAACCATAGAACGAAGCTGCAGCATTGACACCCCCTAGTGGTGATTTGAAGATAGTTCTGTCTGTAGCAGCTAAGCAGTAGATTTGGCGTCAGGTGCCATGACAAACTCAGTGCTGCTCGGTTTGAATGGCAGAAGCACAAAAATAAAGGGGGCATCTACTGCACGCCCCCCACCCTTGAAAATGGTACAAATTATCATGCAACAGTTTTCTTAAGTAAGTCTTTTTGGGCGTCTGCAGAAACCTCCACGATGCGATTGCCCTGATTAAGAAGTGCGCAGCGGATACAATTTGGGATGCATCGTTCATCCGATTTATTAATATATAATTATTAGTATGTCTATATTATTTTAGAAACGTAACTTGACGAATATTTTTCATTGAGATTGATTCCCCGTTTAAAATTTTGGTGACACTTCATATTTTTTAAGAGAGACAGACAATTTGACGCATGCAATTTGCAGAAATATGTTGTGCCGCTATAAAGTACACAGGCAGCATGACAAACATAAGTACTCACTGAAGCCACGACATACGCCCGGCTGGCCCCAGCGGTACCCCTAAGAAGAAGGCTTTTTTCACAACCCACGACCATCACGAGGGCAAAAAAAACTGAATAGCCTAGAATTTAGTTAATTACAAGGCACATATTTATTGGAGCAAGAGCTCTAACATAAAACTACCTTGTAATTATAAAGTATTATGGCTGTGAACAATGTACAAACAGGCACAGAAAGTAAAATACTCCAAAAATGCAAAGAACCTAAATATTTTTGTTTCCACCGATTCACTCTTGATGTGTTAGGAGTCACAGTTCAGTAGCCTATTCTTCAGTATCTGCATTTAAGACCACCAACTGCTCTTTCTCCTCCTTCGCTCGTCGGCTCAGAGTATTGGACTTGGTAAGTAATGTTGCCCTTTTGGTTCCAGCAGCACTCTCTGCTTCCTCTGCCATGTGCTCAGCATCCTTTTGTAAACTCTCACATACACTTTCCAGTGAGACTCTCTTCCTCTTGAGTTCCTCAAGTTTTCTTTTTTGCTTTTCGCTCATCTTTCACCTTTGGTCAGAGGCGCTTGGGTTGCTCCCCCACACACTCTGACATGGTCGCATATAAGCCTCTGTGCAACAACTGTTTCCTCTGATAAGTTGCAGGTCTCCACCTCTATTCGTTCCACTTCGGCTTGCCCATAGGACAGCAGCAGCAAGTTCTTGCAGAACATCCAGAGGTCAGGATAAGGCCCACTAACTTTTTGATGTAAAAAGACATCAACTTTGGATGGTGCTGAAGGAATGAAGGATATAAAATCCAAGCCTTTTGCCTCATTGTGCAGGTGATTATCAGACTGCTGGGATATTGCATCACCTGTAATTACATTAATTACAGTAGATTAGATGCAGATCAACAATGTCAATACACAGAATCACATGTAGAATAGGAAAGTGATTTATAACCCAATTTTCCTATGATACCATAAATGTGCAATCATTTTAATTTAATCTTGAGATATCTCTAGGCTCATCAAAGAAAATATAACTGGGCTGATGCTTCTTTTCAAACACCAAGAGTCGGTCTTCTAAATACTGCTAAAATCTACGTGTTAACACTATTCAGTTCAGGGACGGATTATGGGTTGTGTGGGCCCCTGGGTAAAACGTTCGCGAGGCCCCCCCCCACCACCACCACCTGCACCACCACCACAACCACCACAAGTCAAGGGCCCTTGGCAGCCAAACACCCTCCCTATAGGGTCAGGGGACCTTGTAGGCAGAGGATCAAAGAATGTAGGCCCTCTAAAATAGACAAACGAAAATACATTGCTGATAAGCGTTGCAAATTGTTTTGGGCTTGGGGCCCACGGGCCCCCTGCACCCCAAGGGCCCCTGGGCAGCGGCCCCGCTAACCCGGTTTGTAATCCGTCCCTGATTCAGTTAGATGTGAAAAAAGAAAAGCATAATTTAAAAATAATATTCTGAACTATCCTATTCTTATCCTATGATTTACCAGCAGATATCCTGCCTGCCAACCGATTCTCCTGCGCAAACTTCTGCATGAGATTTCTCCTTTTCTGCTGGCAGTTATCTGGCTGGTGTGCATTTTGTTTGGGTCCAAGCACGTCATCTCATGTACAATCGAGTACTTCAGAGGGCATTTATCCAAGGCCTTTTTGCACATTTTTGAGAGCACAATCTGGCAATTTTTTTTAATCTGAAGGACACCAAGGTCACTTCCACTGCCTTTGGCTCCTGACTGTCTCTGACAAAAAGATGGTTTGTCAAATTTCCAGAATCTTTCTGCACACTCAGCCCAAGGTTAACACTACCTCAGCTGTACATATCAAACCAGCTCAAACTCCATGTTATTCACATATTTTTTACTTCACAATTGTTTGATACATTTGTATGTAAAGATACCAGTGAATTCACAGAAGTCCCACCTTGATGACAGCCATTCCTATATCCACCTCCTTTGGACTGAGCCAGAGTTTTTGCCTGTACAACAGCTGTACATGTTGCTACACAACACTTAAACATTCTATTTCCTCAATGAACTATTTTTTTTGCAGCAAAAGCCATGAAGCAGCAATAAAATCTTTAAAATATGCTTACCAATAAATATGGTTCTCCCATTTAAACACATGTAAAGATAAACCATGGATATTTAAAAATCATGGGTTCGTTAATGAGTTTAAATGTTATTGAATGGCTTACCTTAAACTTCTCCAGTAAGTCTTCAGCGGTGGAGTGGCTCATGTACTGTGATCCCAGAACCAGGACTGCACTCGAGAGCCATTCTCATAATTCACCCAATACCTGACATGCACATCCAGTTGTTTTCTTTTGATGGTCCTGTTCATACTTACGTCAAACATGACAACGAAGCTCCCTTTTAATATATGGAGCGAGTCCAAATCGCGCAAGAAAAGTGGTTTTATCTTTACCACAAGTGACCCTGCGAGTCAGGGAACATCACCCTGGAGACGGTGTGAATGTCATCATTGGACGTATAGGAGTGATGTCGGCAAACCGTTTGCAAAGCCCATAGCACTTCTGCTTTCAGTGTGGGTTGAGGAGGATGTACTGAAGGCATTATTTGTCATGGGATCCGGAGACACTGCCAAAACGGGTGTAGGCCTATCTTTAGAGGTTGTACTTATCTCCACTGAATAAACATAAATCTGGGCTTATTCTATACTGAACAAAAATATAAACGCAACACTCTTGTTTCTGCTCCCATTTTTCATGAGATGGACTTAAAGACCTACAATTCATTCCAGATACACAATATTACCATTTCTCTCAAACATTTCTCACAAATCAGTCTAAATGTGTGATAGTGAGCACTTCTGCTTTGCTGAGATAATCCATCCCACCTCACAGGTGTGCCACATCAAGATGCTGATCTGACATCATGGGTAGTGCACAGGTGTACCTTATACTGCCCACAATAAAAGGCCACCCTGGAATGTGCAGTTTTTTGCTTTATTGGGGGTCTGGGGACTCAGAACCGGTCAGTATCTGGTGTGACCACCATTTGCCTCATGCAATGCAACACATCTTCTTCGCATAGAGTTTATCAGATTGTCAATTGTGGCCTGTGGAATGTTGGTCCACTCCTCTTCAATGGCTGTGCGAAGTTGTTGGATATTAGTGGGAACTGGTACACGCTGTCGTATACGCCGGTCAAGCACATCCCAAACAAGAGCAGCTGACCTGAGAAATAAGAAATAAGCTAAGCTGGAAACCTGGACCCTCCGACCAAGAATGCGTGAAGTACCCTCAGAAGGTCTACTAGAAGATGTACGTAGAAGACTACTACAGATCAGCTGATCTACACCACAGCAACAGTGATCCTTGAGCTGGAGCCGGACCGTCTTTGAAGACTCCGTAAATCTCCGTATAATAATATATATCTACGGGAACGAGAAAGGAGAAAGCAGAGAACAAGAACAAGATTTGTAAATGTAAGATTTGAAGGACCCCCGGCATGAAAAATAGAATAGTTCTCGTCATTAGTGAACATGTGTCTCGTCATTGTGTATCATGGACAGTAAGAGGGGGATCAATAGAGTGTTGTTATTATAACGTCTAAAAAGTCTGTCGATAAATCAATAAGAAAATAAATGAAGTCGTTTTCGCGAACACGCGAACAGGGGCCGGACCGACTGTAGGGGGCGTGGCCAGAGACAGCCATAGCTGTCAAGTCTCCCGTTTTGGCCGGGAAACTACCGTATTTTACTTCTCTTTCGCGCCGTCCTCCCGTATTAGTATTTTCCCGTAAATCTCCCTTATATTATATAGTTGCTGGATAGTGTAGTGGTAAGATCGCCGCCTTTCACACGGGAGACCGGGGTTCGAATCCCGGTTGTGGCCAAAAATATATTTTATATATTTTATATATTTATATTTATATTTATATTATATTTTATATAATTTATATTATTTTATATTTCCTGTCTTAAAATGTAAGGGATACTGGAGCCTGGTTGCGGTGGTGGGATGGCTCACGGCGGGTGCCGGAAAATTTCCTTTATTTTCAAATCCAAACCTTGACAGGTATGCTGCTGTTCCAAATCATGGGTGCATGTTACAAGTGCGGAACATATTTTAACTTAGTACTAATTTAGCATCATATTTGATCTGATTCGACTGAATATCCCAGGTTTCCATCTCTCATGCATCTGGTGTGACGTGTTTTCAGACTCTCAGGCTGGCGCAAAGAAATCTTACGGGAATTGAACGTCTCACTCCGGCCAGCTGACCAAAGTTCGGTAACCTTGGTATTGTGTGTAGGAGATTCGCTATAACTATAATTTCGTTCTCCATTTACATGCCCGTAGTGTCTTTAAGTGTTATGTAGTTTTGCCTGAAACGCAAAAATAAAACAAAGCAATTAAAGCCGATCAGTGGCTCAAATTGTGCTGTAGCGATTGAAGAAATTTTGTCGGAAGTTGGATTCGAACTTGGGATGCCTTACTTGGGAGAACAGAATACCAGAATAGAGTAGGTTAAGTCCAGCCTTGGCTTCCAAGCTGACGTTTTTCTACATATGTGCTTGTGTATCATGGACAGTAAGAGGGGGCAGGCAAGGAGAGAATTTCTCTCTTTGGGGATCAATAGAGTGTTGTTATTATAACGTCTAAAAAGTATGATGGTCTGTCGATAAATCAATAAGAAAATAAATGAAGTCGTTTTCGCGAACACGCCGAATTATAACTATAATTTCGTTCTCCATTTACATGCCCGTAGTGTCTTTAACCGGCTGCACAAACTGGATCCGCC